>NW_016908976.1:17112-20753 GCF_001483705.2 Eufriesea mexicana | reverse complement strand
GCAGCTCTATAATATGTTCTGCTTGGCTCCATAGTAGCCAGCAATAGTGGTCTCGGCATGCTGGGATTAGTTATGTTACGCTTGGCTTGGTTAAGTTGGGAAACGATTGCTTAATATAGGTTTGACTTTTGTGCTGTACGCTGCAGTTTGGTGGCATTCTGCGCTCCACTGTGCTCTAGTATATTCTGGTGGTCCCTCTGGAGGCCAGCAATAGAGGTCTAAGCACGTTAGGTTATGCTATGTTACGTTTGGTTGTGTTATGTTTAGTTAGATTAATAGAGTATAGCTCTACCTCTTGTGCTACACACGGCTATTCGGTGGAGCTCTGCGCTCTACTGTGATCTAATGTTCCCCGCTTTGCTCTGTGAATTCCAGAAATGGTGGCCGCGGCGCGTTACGTTCAGCTAGGGTACGTTTGGTTAGGTTATGTATGTTTGGGTTAGGTAGGAATACCCTTGGCTTTCGTGTTATGCGTTGCATCCTATGGACCTCAGAACCCTATTCTCCACTAGTATGCCCTGCTTGGCAACTGGGATGCCGGCAATAGTTGTCTCGGCGCGTTAGGTTGAGGTAGGATACGTTTGGTTAGGTTATGGTAGCCATGGTATTGTTTGGATGGCTCCAACTATTGTGCTGTATACTGCTATTCGGTGGATTTCTGCTCTCTGCTCTTCTCTAATATGCTCTGATTGGCGCTGTGAAGGCCAGTAATAGTGGTCTCGGCACGTTAGTTTGAGACATGTTGCGTTCGGTTAGGTTACGCGTGGTCAGGTTAGGAACGAATAGCCTTGGCTTTTGTGCTATACACTGCTATTCGGACGATTCCAACATCCTACATTACTCTGCTATGGTCTGCTTAGCTCTCGTGAGGCCAGAAATGGCTTTCGGGGCACATCACGTTCTGTTACGTTACGTACGCTTATGCCACGATTGGTTAGGTTTGGATAGGGTACCTTTGACTTTCGTACTATACACCGCTATTCGGAGGACTTCTATGCTCTACATCGCTCTACTATCGTCTTCCTGAATCTGTGGAGGCCGGCAAAAGCAGTCGAAGCACGTTCGGCTGAGATAGGACACGTTCGGTCGTGTTAGGTTAGCGCGAGCTTGATCAGGTCAGCTTTGACTTCCGTGCTATACACAGTTGTTCGATGCATTCCTGCCCTCCACGGTGCTCCACTCTAATATGCTAGACCCTGGGGATGCTAGCAATGGTTATCGCGGCACGTCACGTTGTGTTTTGCTGCGACTGGTTAGGTTACGTTAGTTTGTGTTAGGTTCGGGTACCTTTGACTCTTCTGCTGTACACAGCGATCCTATGGAATTCTGCAAGCTACTCTCCTCTAATTTGTTCTACCTGGCTCTGGGAAGGCCAGCATTGAGTGATGGCGGCACGTTAGGTTGAGCTTGGTTACGCATGGCGGTGCTACAATTGGTTAGGTTAGGATATTGTACCTCTGCCTTTTGTGCTACATACCGGCTTTCGGTGGATTTCTGTGCACTAATGTGATCGAATGTTCCCTGCTTTGCTTTGGGAGTTCCAGAAATGGTGGCGGCGGCGTGTTACGTTGAGGTATGTTACGTTTTGTAAGTTTCGGTTTGCCTCGGTTAGGTTGGGATATCATTGACTTTCGTGCTATGCGTTCGCTTTCTATGGACCTCAGCATTCTATTCTCTTCTAATATGCCCTGCTGGGCAACGGTGATGCCAGAAATATTCTTCTCGGCACGTTAGGTCGGGATAGGATACGTTTGGCTGGTTAGGTTTGTTATGAGTAGGTTCGGATGTCTTCGACTTTTCTGCCACACACTGCGCTTCTATGTGTTTCTGCGCTCTGCTCTCCTATATTATGCGCTGCTTGGATCTGTGGAAGGCAGCAATAGAGGTATCGGCACGTTAGTCTGAGTTAGATTGTGTTTGATTACGTCACGCTTGGTTAGGAAAGGATAGGATAGCTTTGACTTTTGTGCTATACACTGCTATACGTTGAATTTCTGCGTTCTACTGTGCTTTAGTACGTTTTGCTTGACCCTGGGGAGGCCCGCAATAGCGGCATTGGCTGGGTTGTTTGAGTTGTGCTACGTTTGCTGAGCTTAGAGTTGTTTATGTTTGGTTACAGTGGTTTAAACTTTTGTGCTGTACACTGCTATTCAGTGGATTTCTGCGTTCAACTATGCTCTAGTTTATTCTGCTCGGCTATGGGGATGGTGCAAATTGTGGCCGTGGCGCGTTAGGATGAATTAGGTTACGTATGGTTAGGATAGATTTGTTTGGGTCCGTTTGTGGTGTCTTTGACTATCGTGCTATACATTGCAATTATATGGACCTCTGCGCTTTACTCACCTTTTATATTACCGGCTTGGCGATAGGGAGGCCAGCAATTGTGGGCTAGGTGCGTCAGGTTGGGATTGATTATGTTTGATTATTTCATGTTGTGTCAGGTTAGGCTGGTGTATCTCCTACCTTTTTGCTATACACTACTACTCGGACGATTCCAGCATTCTGCATTGCTCTGCTATACTCTTCCTAGCTCCCGCGAGGACAGCAACGGCTTTTGTGGAACGTCAGGTTGTGTTACGTTACGTCTGCCTATGTTGCGATTGGCCAGGTTAGGAGAGAATAGCTTTAATTTTTGAGCTATACACCGCTGTTTGGAGGATTTCTGCCCTCTGCATTGCTCTACTGCTATCTGCTCGACACTGGGGAGGCCAGTAGTTTTGTTCTCGGTGCATTAGATCGAGTTAGGCTACGTTTGGTTAGGTTACACTAGTCTGTGTTAGGTTCTGATTGCTTTGACTTTCATGGTATGTACTGTTGTTCGGTGAACTTCTGTGCTATACTGTGCTCTCGTATCTTCTGCTTGGCTCTGGGGATACCAGCAACAGTGGTCTCGGCACGTTACGTTGAGACGCACAACGTTCGATCACGTTACGTTTGGTTAGGATAGGATACGATTGCTTAGACTCCTGCGCTATACACTGTCATTTGGAAGATTTCCGCGCTCTGCATTGCTCCACTATGCTCTGTTCGACTCTCGGGAGGCGCGGAATAGTGGTCGCCTCACGTCAGGTCGAGCTAGATTGCGTTCGGCTTTGTTAGGGTACGAAGTCTTTGGTTAGGGTAGCCTTGACTTTTGAGATATACACTGCTGTCCGGGCAACTTCTGCGTTCCACGTCGCTCTGCTATACTCTGCTTAGCTATCCTGAGAGCGACAATAGCGGTGGTGACTCGTCAGTTTGTGATACGTTACGTCCGCTTATGTTACGTTTGATTACGTTAGGATAGCATACATTTAACTTCTATACTATAAACTGCTATTCGGTAGATCTCTGCGCTCTACTGTGCTATAATATGGCCTGCTTGGCTCTGGGGAGGCCGGCAATAGTGCTCTCGGCACGATAGGTTGAGATAGGATACGTTTGGTTAAGTTACTTTAGCCGTGGTTATGTTTGGATAGCATCGAACTTTCTGCTGTACACTGAGATTCCATGGATTTCTGCTCTCCACCCTCCTCTGTTATGCTCTGCTCGGCTCTGTGGAGGACAACTATACTGGTCGCGGCACGTTAGGTTGGGTTTGGTTACGTTCGGTTAGTGTAGGCTTGGTTGGGTTAGCTTAGGATATCTTTCACATATGTGCT
>NW_016908976.1:0-9022 GCF_001483705.2 Eufriesea mexicana | reverse complement strand
GGGAGGCCAGCAATTGTGGGCTAGGTGCGTCAGGTTGGGATTGATTATGTTTGATTATTTCATGTTGTGTCAGGTTAGGCTGGTGTATCTCCTACCTTTTTGCTATACACTACTACTCGGACGATTCCAGCATTCTGCATTGCTCTGCTATACTCTTCCTAGCTCCCGCGAGGACAGCAACGGCTTTTGTGGAACGTCAGGTTGTGTTACGTTACGTCTGCCTATGTTGCGATTGGCCAGGTTAGGAGAGAATAGCTTTAATTTTTGAGCTATACACCGCTGTTTGGAGGATTTCTGCCCTCTGCATTGCTCTACTGCTATCTGCTCGACACTGGGGAGGCCAGTAGTTTTGTTCTCGGTGCATTAGATCGAGTTAGGCTACGTTTTGTTAGGTTACACTAGTCTGTGTTAGGTACTGATTGCTTTGACTTTCATGGTATGTACTGTTGTTCGGTGAACTTCTGTGCTATACTGTGCTCTCGTATCTACTGCTTGGCTCTGGGGATACCAGCAACAGTGGTCTCGGCACGTTACGTTGAGACGCACAACGTTCGATCACGTTACGTTTGGTTAGGATAGGATACGATTGCTTAGACTCCTGCGCTATACACTGTCATTTGGAAGATTTCCGCGCTCTGCATTGCTCCACTATGCTCTGTTCGACTCTCGGGAGGCGCGGAATAGTGGTCGCCTCACGTCAGGTTGAGCTAGATTGCGTTCGGCTTTGTTAGGGTACGAAGTCTTTGGTTAGGGTAGCCTTGACTTATGAGATATACACTGCTGTTCGGGCAACTTCTGCGTTCCACGTCGCTCTGCTATACTCTGCTCAGCTATCCTGAGAGCGACAATAGCGGTGGTGACTCGTCGGTTTGTGATACGTTACGTCCGCTTATGTTACGTTTGATTACGTTAGGATAGCATACATTTAACTTCTATACTATAAACTGCTATTCGGTAGATCTCTGCGCTCTACTGTGCTATAATATGAACTGCTTGGCTCTGGGGAGGCCGGCAATAGTGCTCTCGGCACGATAGGTTGAGATAGGATACGTTTGGTTAAGTTACTTTAGCCGTGGTTATGTTTGGATAGCATCGAACTTTCTGCTGTACACTGAGATTCCATGGATTTCTGCTCTCCACCCTCCTCTGTTATGCTCTGCTCGGCTCTGTGGAGGACAACTATACTGGTCGCGGCACGTTAGGTTGGGTTTCGTTACGTTCGGTTAGTGTAGGCTTGGTTGGGTTAGCTTAGGATATCTTTCACATATGTGCTCGAAGCTGACTTCCTATGGACTCCTGTGCTCTACTGTGCTCTGGTATACTCTGCTCGACTCTGAGGATGCCAGGCTTAGTGGGCATGGCACGATATGTTGTGTTAGGCTACGTTTGGTTTGGTTGCTATTGGTTAGGTTCGGATTGGCTTGCTTTGACTTTCGTTGTGTAGAATGTGTTTCGGCGGTTTTCTGCGCTCAACTCAGCTCTAGTATGATCTGCATGTCTCTGGGGAGGCCAGCAGAAGTGGTCCCGGCAAGTTAGGTTGAGATACATAACGTTTGGCTATGTTAAGCTTGGTGAGGTTAGGATAGGATAGCTTTGACTTCTGTGCTGTACACTGCAATACGATGTACTTTTGCGCTCTGTTCTCGCCTGCTATCCATTACTTGACTCTGCGGAGGCCGGCCATACTGTTGGCGGCAAGTTATCTTAAGGTAGACGACGTTTGCTATGTTTCGGTTTTTTGGGTTAGGATAGGATACCTTTGACTTCTGCTCAGTACACTGTAATGCGGTGGACCTCGGCTCTCTACTATGCTCTAGTACGTTCTGCTTGGCTCTGGGGATGCCAGGAATAGTGGCCTCGGCACTTTATGTTGGGATAGTGTACGTTCGGCTATGTTATACTTCCCTTGGTTAGGCTTGGACAGTTAAGGCTTTTCTGCTATACACTCCGACGATATGGTTACCTTTGCTCTACTCTGCCCTAATATGCTCTGTTTGACTCTGTGGAGGCCAGCAGTACTGGTCATGGCACGCTAGGTTGAGTTAGATTACGTTTGGTTAGGTCGGGTTTGGTTGGGTCTGGACAAGATAGCTATGGCTTTTGTGCTATAAACTGATTTTCGGTGGATTTCAGCGCTCTGCTGTGAACTAATATGTTCTGCTTTGCTCTAGGGATGCCAGAAACTGATGACGTGGAGCGTTATGCACATTTGGGCTTCGTCCTGTTCTGGTTATGGCTGTTTTGGGTTACGATACGATATCTTCGACATTTGTGCTGCACACTGCTCATCGGTGGATTTCTACGCTCCGCATTGCTCTACCATACTCTGCCCGACTCTGCGGTGGCCAGTAATAGTGGCCTCGTCACGTTAGGTAGAGGTAGGCTACGTTTGGCTTGGTTATGTTTGTCTTTGTTTGGATAGGATAGATAAGCCTTTCGTGGTATACGCTGTTATTGTCTGGACTTCTGCGCTCTGCTGTGCTCTAATGTATTCTCTTTGGCCCTGGGGCGTCCACCAATAGGTCGTTATGTTGAGTTAGGCTTCGTTCGGATACGTTGCATTTGCCTGGGTTAGGCTGGGATGGCTTTTACTTTTCTGCTATACACTGCCGTTCTATGGACTTCTGCTCTCTACACTCCTATCATATGTTCCTTTTGGATCTGTGGAGGCCAGGAATAGTAGTCGCGTCACGTCAGGTTGAGTTGTGTTACGTTCGGTTACGCTACGACTGATTAGGTTAGGAGTGGCTAGCTACGACTTTTGCGCTGTACACTGCTATTCGGCGGATATATGCACTCTACTGTGCTCTGAAATATACAGCTTGGATCTGGGGGAGCCAGAAACGGTGGTATCGGCTCGCTACGTTGAGTTGGCCTACGTTTGGATAGGTTAGATTAGGTAAGGTTAAGTTAGGTTATCTCTGACTTTTGTGATTGACGCTGCAGTGCGGCGGATTTCTGCGCTTTAGTGTGTTCCAGTATACTCTGTTTCGCTCCGTGGGAGTCAGCAAGAGCGGTCTCAGCACGTTAGGCCGGGATATGCTACGTTTGGTTATGTTATGTTTGGTCATGTTGGGATAGGATAGATATGTCTTTAGTGCTATACACTAATATTCGGTGGATCCCTGCGCTCCGCTGCGATCTGATATGTTCAGTTTGGATCTAGGATAGACTGTATGTGCGACAGTGGTCTCGGTACCTTATGCTGAGTTCGGCTACGTTTGGGTGGTTTAGGTTAGGCCGGGCTAGGTCAGGTTACCTTTACTTTTGTGCCATACACTGCAACGCCGCGTATTTCTGTGATCCACAGTGATTCTAGTACGCTTTGCTTGGCTCTGGCGATGTCAGCAACAGCGGTGTAGGGCGGTTAGGTGAAGTTAGGCTACGTTTGTTTATATTACGCTTGGTTATGTTAGGAGAGGGTGGCTTTGATTTACATGATATACGCTGCTATTCGGTGGACCTCTGAGATACAAAGTGACCTGATATGTTCAGCTTTGCTCTGGGAAAGGCAGCAATAGTGGTCTCTGCAGCTTATGCTAACTTACGCTGAGACTGGGTAGGCTAGGTTAGGTCAGGTTATGTCAGGTTATTTTTACTATTGTGCTTTACACTGCTACTCCGCGAGTTTCAGTGATCTACTGTGCTCTAGTGTGTCCAGCTTGGCTCTGCGGATGCCAGCAATAGTTGTGTATGGCGGTTAGGCGCAGTTAGGTTACGTACCGTTATGTAACGATTGGTTAGGTTAGGAGAGGGTAGCTTAGACTTTTTTGCTACACACTGCCATTCGGTGGACACACGCGCTCTAGTGTCCTCTAGTATATTCTGCTTGTCTCTGGGTTGGCCAGAAATAGTGGTCTCGGCACGTTATACATTGTTACGTCGCGTTTGGCTTTGTTACGTTTGGTTATGTTACGATAGTTTATCTGCGACTTCTGTGCTATACACCGATATTCGGTCGACTGCTGCGCTCTACTTTGCCCTAATATGTTCTGCTTGACTCTAGGGAGGGCAGCAATGGTGGTCTCGGTAAGTCAGTGTGAGTTAGGTCACGCTTCGTTTCGTTACGTTTGGTTAGGTCAGGATAGCATACCTTTGACTTTTGCACAATACGCCGCTATTCGGTGAACTTCTGCGCTCTACGTTGCCCTAATATGTTCTCCTCGGCTCTGCGTAGGGCAGCAACAGTCGTATTGGCACTTTAGGGTGAGTTAGGTTACGTTTGGTTATGTTACGATCGGCATGGTTAGGAGGTTATAGCTTTGACTTTTGTGCTATATATCGCTATTCGTCGAATTGCAGCGCTCTACATTTCTCTAATATGTTGAACTTGGCACTAGGATGCCCAGCATTAGTGGTCTCGGCACTTTACGTTGTATTATGCTCCGTTAGCTTAGGTCACGTTAAGCAAAGTTTGAATAGGATAGCTTTTACTTTTGTGTTGTGCAGTGCAATTCGGTGGATTTCTGCGCTATACTGTTCTCTAGAATAAGCTGCTTTTCGCAGGGAAGGGCAGAAATTGCGGTCTCAGCACGTTATGCTCAGGTAGATTATGCTTGGTTTGTTACGTTTGGTCTGGTTAGGATAGGGTATCTTTGACTCTTGTGCTATACACTGCTACTCCGTGGATTTCTGCGCTCTAATACGCTGTGCTTGGCCCTGGGAAGGCCAGAAATAGTAGCCTCGGCACGTTATGTTAAGTTAAGTTACGTTTGGCCATGTTACGTTTCTATAGGTTAGGAGGGGATAGCATTGACTTTTGTGCTGTACGCTGCATTGCAGTGTGTTAGTATCCTCTACTCTGCTCTAGCATACTATGCCTGGCGCATGGTTGGAAAGCAATACTCTCCTCGGCGCGATAGGTTGTGTTAAGCAACGCTCGGTTGTGTTACGTTCGGACACGTTAAGATAGGATAGCTTCGGCTGTTGTGCTATGCACTGCGATTCTATGCATTTCTGCGCTATACTCTCCCCTAGTATGTCCTGCTCGGCTATGGAGGGGGCAGTAATAGTAGTCCCGGCACGTTAGGGAGAGTAAGGTTACGTTTTGTTACGCTATGTTCGCTCAGGTTAGGAAGGATAGCTTTGACTTTTGAGCTGTACACAGCTGTACGGTCGATTTCTGCGCTCTACTGCACTCCCATATGTTCTGCTTGTATCTTGGGAGGATAGCAATCGTGGTCGCGGCACGTTAGCTTGTGTTACGTTACGTTTGGCTGCGTTACGATTGGCTAGGTTTAGAGGTGATAGCTTTGATTTTTGCTACATATACTGCTACACGGTGGATGTCAGCGCTCTACAGTGCTCTAGTATGTTCTGCTTGGCACTGGGAATGTCAGCAACAGTGGTCTCGGCACATTATGTTGCGTCGGGTTTAGTTCGGTTAGGATGGGTTAGGATAAATTTGGTTAAAGTAGCTTCTACTTTTGTGCTATGCACTGCAATGTGGTGGATATCTGCGCTCCACTGTGCTGTGGTATATTCTTCTTGTCCCGAGGCGGTGGGAGCTGAAAGCATTAGTGGTCCCTGCACGTTAAGTTGAGTTAGAATATGTGTTGTTATTTTACGTTTGGTTAGGTTACGATTCGACAGCATTGTCTCTTGTGCTGTACACAGCTTTTCCGTGGACTGACCCTATCTACCATGCTCTAGTATGCTCCGCTTGGCTCTGTGGAGACAAGCAATGTTGGACTCCGCACGTTACTTTGAGTTATGCTACGTTCGGTTATTTTAAGATTTTTTGGGTTAGGAAGCTATGGCTTGCACTTTTGTGCTGTACTCTGCCATACGATGTATTTCCACGCTCCACTCTGCTCTAATATGTTCTACTTTCTCTGGAGTGCTCAGAAATAATGGTCTAGGCACGTTTGGTTGGGTTACGATACGATTGGTTATGCTACTTTTGGTTATATTAGGCTGGAACAGCTTTGACTATTGAGCTATAAACGCCTATTCGGTGGATTCCCGCGCTCTACTGTGATCTAATATTCGCTGCTTTGCTCTGGGGTGGCCAGAAATCGTGTCCGCTGTACGTTAGTTTGAGTTAGGTTAGCTTTGGCTGTGTTACGCTTGGTTAGGTTAGGATAGGATATATTTGGCTTCTACCAAGTACACTGCTATTCGGCCGATATCTGCGCTCCTCGGACATCTACTGTACGCTACTCGACTCTTGGGAGGCCAGCAATAGCGGTCGCGGCAAATAAGTTCTGTTTGGTTCTGCTTGGTATTGTTAGGTTTGGCTAGGTTTGGACAGGATTGCATCGACTTTAGTGCTAAAGTCTGCTATTAGGTGGATTCCTGCACCAGAAAGTGCTCTAATATTTCGAGCATGACTACGGGATGGCCAGCAATATCGGTCTCGACACGTTAGGTTGAGTTGTGCTGTGTTTGGTTATGTTCTGTTGGCTTGGGTTAGGTGTGTGTAGCTTTGGCATATCTGCTATACACTGCGATTCTGTGGATTTATGCGTTCTACTCCCAACTAATATCTTCTTCTTGGCTCTGCGGAGGCCAGCAATAGTGTTCGCGGCACGTTAGGTTGAGTTACGTTAGGCTTGGTTAGGTTAAGGTAATATAGCGTTGACTTTAGTGCTATTGTCTGTTACTGGGAGGATCTTTGCGCCCTGCAGTGCTATAATGTTTTGATGTAGGCTCTTGGAAAGCCAGCAATGACGGCCTTCGCACGTTATGTTTAGTGGGGTAACGTTCGGCTCGTATTGGTTACGTTGTGTCTGGTCAGCGTTGCTTTAACTTTTGTGCTGTACACTCCTATTCGGTGGTCCTCTGCGCTCTACTGTGCTCTAGTATGTCCTGCTTGTCACTGGGGTGTGCAGCAACAACGGTCTCGGCACGTTAGGTTGTGTTAGGCTATGTTTGGCCATGTTCTGTATGTTTGGGTTAGGTTTGGGCAGCTTTGACTGTTCTGATATTCACCTCGATTCAATGGATTTCTGCGTTCTACTCTCCACTAATGTGTTCTGCTTTGCCATGTCGAGGCCAGCAATAGTGGTGGCGTTCACGTTAGGATGAGCTAGATCACGCTTGGTTTTGTTAGGAGAGGGCAGCTTTGACTTAAGTGCTATAGCGTGCTATGAGGTGGATTTGTGCGCCTTACTGTGCTCTAACATTTTCAGCTTGGCTCAGGGAGGCCAGCAATAGTGGCCTCGACACGTAACGCTGAGTCATGTTATGTTCGGTTAGGTTGGGTTAGGCTAAGTTTGGTTATGACAGAAAACCGTTTTTTGCTGAACACTGCTATTCGGTGGATTTCTGCGATCTACTGTGCTCTAGTGTGTCCTTCTCGGCTCTGGAGAGGTCAGCAATGTCGGTCTCGGCAGGATAGGTTCAGTTGCGCTATGTTTGGTTATGATCCGATGGACCAAAGAGCAGCAGCGTACAGCGCAAAAGTTATAGCTATCCCAACATAAACTATCCTAACCCAACCATACCGAACGTAAATTCACCAAATATGACGTGCAGAGACCACCACACCTGACATCCCCACAGCCAAGCTGAAGATATTAGAGCTCTCTAGGGAGCCGAAATCCAGCTAATAACAGACTATAGCACTAAAGTTAAAACTATACACATTTAACCTGACCAAACGGAACCTAACTGTACCTAACGAGCAGCGAACACTATTGCTGTCCTCCGCAGCGCCAAGCAGAACACATAATTGGAGAGTGGAACGCATAAATCCATAGAATCGCATTGTATATCACAAACGTCAGAGACACGATGCCCTAACCAGAGAGACTAACACAACCAAACGTAGAATAGCTAAACCTAACGACAAGCGACCTATATCGCTGTCCTCCCATTGTGAAGCAGAATATAACAGAGCACAGTAGAGCGCAGATATCCACCGAAGAGCAGTGTACATCACAAATGTGAGAGGCATCCTAACCAAGTTTATCCTGCCCTAACCAAGCCAAACGTTGTCTAGCTCAGCCAAACCTGCCGCGACCACTATTGCTGGCCTCCCAAGAGGCTAGCAGAGGATAGCAAGGCAATGAAGAGAGCAGGTATCGACCAACTAGCAATTTATATCACAAAAGTCAAAGCCACCCTATCCTAACGTGACCAAAGTTGACATAACCGAACGTTGCTCAACTCAAACTAACGTGCCGATAACATAATTGCTTGCCTCCAAAGAGCCAAGCAGAATATACTAGAGCACAGTAGAGCGCACTAATACCCCGCATTGCAGTGTATTGCGCAAAAGTGTAGGACATCCTATCCAACCCTGTCCTAATCTAAAACAATCGATCGTATGCTAACTTAGCATAAGATGTCCAGACTACTATTGCTGTCCGCCACAGAGCGAAGTAGGACATATCGGAGGAATGTAGAGCGCAGAAATCCACCAAATAGCGGGTTATAGCACAGACGTCAATGCCATCCAAACCTAACGCAGACTAACGTAACCTAAGCGAACGTAGCCAATCTCAACCTAACGTACCGAGATCACTATTACTGACGTCCGCATAGACGAGCAGAGTACAGTGGAGCAATGTGGATCGCAGGAATCCACCGGAAGCCTGTGTATATCACAAAAATCGATGCAGGGTGTCCTTGACTTTTGCGATATGAACAGCAATGCTGTTGACTTCTGAGCTCTACCGTGCCCTAGCATAACCTGATTGGCACTGCAGAGGCCGGTAATTGTAGCCTTGTTACGTTAGATTGAGTTAGGCTACGTTTGCTTAAGGTACGTTTGGTTAAGTATGGTTATGGTGACTTCGACTTTTGCGCTAAACATTGCTACTCGGTGGACTTCAGCGCTCTACTGCGCTTTAATGTGTTCAGCTTGACTCTGGAGGTGCCAGGAATATTTTAATGTGTTCAGCTTGACTCTGGAGGTGCCAGGAATGGTGGTCTCAAAAAGTTATTTTGAGTACGGCTACGATTGGTTGTGATAGGGTAAGTCAGGTTAGGTTAGGATATCTACGAATTTTGGGTCTTACGCTGCAATACGACGGATCTCGGCAAACTAGTAAGCTCTAATATGTTCTCCGCCGCT
>NW_016908975.1:17992-25085 GCF_001483705.2 Eufriesea mexicana | reverse complement strand
TCGGTGGATTTCTACGCTCTGCATTACTCTACTATTCTCTGTATGACTCTTTGAAAGCAAGCAGTACATGTCGTGGCATGTTGGGCTGAGTTATGTTACGTACGGTCATGGTACGTTCCATTAGGTTAGAAGAGGGTAACTTTGATTCTTGTGCTGTACAGTGCGCTTCTATGGATTTCTGTACTCTCCTCTCCTCTAATATGTCCTGGTTGGTTGTGGGGAGGACAGCAATAGTGGTCGCTGCACGTTAGGTTTAGTCGCGCTACTTTCGGCTTTGTCGCGATTGGCTAAGTTAGTAAAGGGCAGCCAATACTTCGTGGTTTCCACCGTTTTTCTGTTAATTTCTGCACTCTACTGTGCTCTACTATATTCTGGTTGTGTCCCGAGATTCCAGCAATAGCGGTCGCGGCAAGTAATGTTGAGCTAGGCTACGTTTTGTTAGGTTATACTGGTGTTGGTTAAGTTTGGGAAGCTTTGAGTTTTCTGCTCTTCACTGCGATTCTATAGATTTCTTCGCTTTTCTCACCTATAATGCGTACTGCTAGGCTCTGGCCAGGCCAGCAATTGTGGTCCTGGCGCGATAGGTTGTACTAGGTGACGTTTCGTAAGTTTAGGTTAAGTTAGGCTAGGTTAGATTAGGATGGCTTTGGTTCTTGCCCTGTACACTGCGATTCTGTGGATTTGTGGGCTCTACTGTGCTCTAATATGTTTGGCTTGGCTCCAGAGAGGCCAGTATTATTGTTCTCGGTCCGTTATGTTTATTCATTCTCGGTTCGGTTAGGTTAGGTTAGGTCGGGCTAGGTTAGGATAGTTTTGACTTTTGTGCTTTCTCCTGCAATTTGGTGGCTTTCTGCGTTCTACAATGCTCCAGTATGTGCTGTTTGCTTCCATGGAGGCTATCAATACTGGTCTCGGCACGTTAGGTTGAGTAATGACACGTATCTAGTATGTACTGTTTGCCTCTGGCAAGGCCAGAAATGGTGGTTCCGGTACCACATGTTGAGTTGTGCCACGATGGTTACGTAAGGTCAGCTAAGGTTCTGATATCTTTGACCTATATACCATACACTGCTATTCAGTGGATTTCTGCTTTCTACTGTGCTCTAGTATAATCTGCTTGTCTCTGAGGAAGCCAGTAATAGTTGTCTCGGCGCGTTAGGTTAATGTATGTTACGTATGATTGTGTTACGTTTGGTCAGCTTAGGATACGATAGCCTGTACTTTTGTGCTGCACATTGCTATTCGTTGGATCTCTACTTTCCACTGTGCTCTAATATGTTCTGCTTGGCCTTGTGTATGCCAGCAATAATGGTCGCGGCACGTTTTGTTGGCTTAGGCTACGACCGGTTGGGTTACGTTAGCTTGGATTAGGTTCAGGAAGCTATGAATTTTGTGCTGTACACTGCGATTCTACGGACCCGTGTGCTCTACTGTCCTCTAATGTCTTCTTCTCGACCCTGGGGAGGTCAGCAATAGTGGTTGCGTGCTTTTGGTTGTGTTATGATACGTTTGGTTTTGTCAATATTGAATACATAAGGACAGGATGGCTTTGACCTTTGTGCTATACCCACCTATTCGGTGGATTTCTGCGCCCTAGTGTCCGGTGGATTCCTGTGACCTACTGTGCTCGGCTATAATCTCCTTGGCTCAGGGGATGCCAAAAGCAGGGTTCGCGGAAAATTGTGTTGTGTTATGCTACGTTTGGTTGGGTTAGGTTAGGTTAGGTCAGGTAAGGTTAGGATATCTTCAACTTTTGTGATATACACTGACATTCTGCGGATATCTGCGCTCTGCGTTGCTCTACTGTACTCTGTTAGACTCAGGGTGTCGAGCAATAATGGTAGCGGCACGTTCCGTTAAGTGACACTGCCTCTGGTTGGGTTTGGTTATGTCAGATTGCATGAGGATATTTTCGGCTTTTGCGCTGTTCGCTACAACGCGGTAGGTTTCTGGGCACTACTGTGCTCTAGTACACCCTGCTCGTCTCTGTGACGGCCAGCAATAGTTTACTCGCGACGAAAAGCTGAGTTATGCCACGTTTGGTTGTGTTACGCTTTGTGAGGTTAGGATAGGGTACCATACCTTTCTGTGCTGAGCACTACTATACTCCGGTATCTGCGTTCTACTGAGTTCTAATATTTTCTGCTTGGCTCCGTGGTGGCCAGTAATAGTAGTCTCGGCACGTTGGGTTGAGATACTTTGCGTTTCGTTAGGGTACGCTAGGAGCTTTTGGTTAGGGTAGGTCTGACTTTCGTGCTATACACTGCTTTTCGGTAGATTTCTGCGACCTACTGTGCACTAGTATGTACTGCTTGGCTATGGGGAGTCCAGTACCAGTGGCGACGACACGTTATATTCAGTTATACAACGGTTGGTTAGGTTAAGTTAGGCCAATTTACGCTAGGGTGTCTACGGCTTTTGTGTTATTCGATGCAGTGCGGCGGATTTCTGCCCTCTACTCTGCTCTAGGACATTCTGCTTGTCTCTGTGGAGGCCGGCAGTTGTGATATCCGCATGTTAGCTTAGGTTAGGTTACATCCGCTTGTGTTACGTTTGGAGAGGTTAGGATAGGATTGTCCAGACTTTTGCACTATACAGGGCTATCCGCGGATTTTTCCGCTCCACAGCGTTCTAGTATTCTCTGCTTGGCTCTGAGGAGGCCAGCAATTATGGTCTCCGCACATTAGGATATGTTGTGTTACGTTCGGTTATGTTAGGTTATGTTAAGGTCGGTCAGGTTATCATTGACTTTCGTGCCGTACACTGCTATACGGAGGATTTCTGCGCTCGACCATGCTCTAGTATACCCAGCTTCGCTCTGGGGAGGCCAGCAGCAGTGGTCGCGCCACGCTACGTACAGTTATGCTACGTTAGGTTTGGTTACGTTAGGTCCGGCTGGGTTTGGGCATCCCCGTCTCTTGTGCTTTTCACTTCAATACTGCCGATGTCTTAGAACTACTATGCTCTAGGACATTCCGCCAGTCTCTGGGGAGGCCAGCAATAGTGGTTTCGTCATGATAGGTATGGTTATGCTACGTTTGTTTACGTTACGTTTGGCTATGATAGGATAGGGCACTACGGCTTTTGCGCTAATTCACGGCTATTCGGGGGATCTCTGCGCTCTAATGAGCTCTAATGTGCCCCGCTTGACTCTTGGGTGGTCAGCAATATTGGTCGCGGCGCGAACCGTTTAGTCATGTAGCGTTTCGTTTTGTTAGGTTATATTAGGTTCAGTTAGGATAGCTTCGACTCTTGTGCTGTGCACTGCTATCCGGTGGATTTCTGCGCACTGCTGTGCTCTGGTTTGTTCTGCTTGGCTATGGGAGGACAGTGAATATCTCGGCACATTAGGTTGTGCCATGTTGCGTTTGCCAGGGTTAGGCTTGTTTGGGTTAGGTAATGATGGCTTTGTCTTTTCTGCCATAGACTGCCATTCAGCGGACTTCTGCGCTCTACTTTAGTCTAAAATGATCTCCTTGGCTATGGGGATGGCAACAATGGTGTACTAGGCACGTTAGGCTGGATTAGGTAACGATTGGTTATGTTACGTTTGGTTATAATAGCCTTTGCTTTGTTAGGACACGATAACTTTGACTTTTGTTGTTTACACTGCTATTCGACGCACTTCTGCGTTCTACTGTGCTCTAGTATACTCTGCTCCGATCTGGGGAGGCCAGCAATTGTGGTCTCGGCACGTTACGTTGGGTTAGGCTACGTTTCGTTAGGTTAGGTTAGGTTAGGTTAGGTTAGGTTAGGTCAGGATGCCCATGACTTCTTTGCTTTACTCTGCAATGCGGCAGATTTCTGTTCTCTACTATGCTCTGGTATATTTCGCTAGTTTACGGGGCGGTTAGCAACAGCGGTCTAGGCACGCAAGGTTGAGGTAGGTTGCGTACGGTTATGCTACATTTGGATGCGTTGGACCAGGGCGTCTTCGATTTTGCGCCGTACACTGTTATTCGGTGGATCCCTGCCCTCCACATTACTCTACAAATCTCTGCTCGACTCCTGGGAGGCCCACTATGGTGGTAGTGACACGTTGGTTTCACTTAGGTTACGTTTTGTTAGGCTAGGTTAGGTTGAGTATGATTAGGATAACTTTGGCTTTTGTGCTGTACACTGCTGTTCCGTGGATTTCAGCGCTCTGACGTGCTCTAGTATGCTCTGCCTGGCTCTGGGGAGGACAGCATATAGGGGTCTCGGCACTTTGCGTTGAGTTTTGTTACGTTCGGTGATGTTAGGTTAGCTTGGGTTAGGCTAGGGAGGCTTAGACTTTGGTGCTATACACTGCTATTCGGTGGATTTCTACGCTCTGCATTACTCTACTATTCTCTGTATGACTCTTTGAAAGCAAGCAATACATGTCGTGGCATGTTGGGCTGAGTTATGTTACGTACGGTCACGGTACGTTCCATTAGGTTAGAAGAGGGTAACTTTGATTCTTGTGCTGTACAGTGCGCTTCTATGGATTTCTGTACTCTCCTCTCCTCTAATATGTCCTGGTTGGTTGTGGGGAGGACAGCAATAGTGGTCGCTGCACGTTAGGTTTAGTCGCGCTACTTTCGGCTTTGTCGCGATTGGCTAAGTTAGTAAAGGGCAGCCAATACTTCGTGGTTTCCACCGTTTTTCTGTTAATTTCTGCACTCTACTGTGCTCTACTATATTCTGGTTGTGTCCCGAGATTCCAGCAATAGCGGTCGCGGCAAGTAATGTTGAGCTAGGCTACGTTTTGTTAGGTTATACTGGTGTTGGTTAAGTTTGGGAAGCTTTGAGTTTTCTGCTCTTCACTGCGATTCTATAGATTTCTTCGCTTTTCTCACCTATAATGCGTACTGCTAGGCTCTGGCCAGGCCAGCAATTGTGGTCCTGGCGCGATAGGTTGTACTAGGTGACGTTTCGTAAGTTTAGGTTAAGTTAGGCTAGGTTAGATTAGGATGGCTTTGGTTCTTGCCCTATACACTGCGATTCGGTGGATTTGTGGGCTCTACTGTGCTCTAATATGTTTCGCTTGGCTCCAGAGAGGCCAGTATTATTGTTCTCGGTCCGTTATGTTTATTCATTCTCGGTTCGGTTAGGTTAGGTTAGGTCGGGCTAGGTTAGGATAGTTTTGACTTTTGTGCTTTCTCCTGCAATTTGGTGGCTTTCTGCGTTCTACAATGCTCCAGTATGTGCTGTTTGCTTCCATGGAGGCTATCAATACTGGTCTCGGCACGTTAGGTTGAGTAATGACACGTACGGTTGTGTTACGTTTGGTGAGGTTTAGGATAGGATAGCATGGACTTCTGTGCTATACGGTGCTATCCTCCGATTTCTACGTTCTTGTGCGTTCTAATATCTACTGCTTGGATCTGGGAAGGGCAGCAATAGTGGTCTCGGCGAGTAAGGTTGAGTTAGTCTACGTTTGGTTAGGTTAGGAGAGGATAACTATAGCTTTTGTGGTAATATAACTGCTCTCGTATATTCTGCTGGGCTCTGGGGATGTCAACAATAGCGGTCTAGGCACGTTAGGTGGAGATAGGTTGCGTTTGGCTATGTTACGTTTGGATACGTTGGATCAGGATGTCTCCGAATATTGCGCCGTACACAGATATTCGGTGGATTCCTGCGCCATACGTTTCTCTACCAATCTCTGCTCGACTATTCGCGGGCTGGGAATGGTGGTCGTGGCACTTTGGTTACACAATGGTTAAGTTTGGTTATGTTTGGCTAGGTCTTGTATGATTAGGGTAGGTTTGACTTTTGTGCTCTACACTGCTATTCGGTGGATATCAGCGCACCACTGTGCTCTGGTATGTCCTGCTTGGCCCCGGGGAAACCCGCAGTAGTGGTCTCGGCGAGTTAGATTGAAATTTGCCACGTTTGGTTATGTTTCGCTTGGTGAGGTTATGATAGGATAGTTCACTCATCTGTGCTATAAACTTCTATCCTCGGATTTCTGCTCTCTACTGCTTCTATTATTTTCTGCTTGGCTCTGGTAGGCCGGTAGTAGTGGTCTCGGCGCTCTAGGTTTAGTTGCGCTACGTGTGCATACAACATTTATGGTTATGTTAGGGTAGAATAGCTTACACTTTTGCCGCGTTCGCCGCTATTCGGTGGATTTTTCCGCTCTACAGCGCTCGAATTTGTTCTAAATGTCTATGGTATGCCCAGTAATGGCGGTCTCGGCACTCTAGTTTGAGATACGCCACGTTTCGTGAAGGTACGTTTGGGTGGCTTGGACAGGATTTTGTATGACTTTTGGGATACAAAGTGCTCTTCGGTGGATCTCTGCGCTCTACATTGCTCTATCATATTCTACTTGGCTCTGGGAGGCCAACTATATTGGTCTCGTCACGTTATGTTTAGTTACGGTACGTTCGGATATGTCGGGTTAGTCGTGGTTAGGTCAGGATGTGTTTGACTTTTTTGCTATACACTGCTATAGGGTGGACTTCTGCGCTTCAGTAAGCTCTAGTATATTCTTCTCGGCTCTGGTGTGGCCAACAGTGGTGGTCTCGGCACGTTAGGTTGAGCTATGCTATGTTCGCGTATGTTACGTTCGGTGAGGTTAGGATAGGATATCTTCTGCTCTTGTGCCTATCACTGCAGTGTGGTAAATTTCGCTCTACTGAGCTATAGAGCATTCTGCTGGACGCTCTAGAGTCCTGCAATAGTGGACTTGTCATGTTAGGTTGTTTTATGCTACGCTTCGACATGTTATGCTTGTCTAGGTTAGGATAGGCTACTTAGGCTCTTGTGCTGTTCGCTGCTATTCGGTGGAATTCTGTGCTCCAATGTGCTCTAATATCCTACTTGGCTCGGGAAACGCCAGCAATACCGGTCCCGTCACGTCATGTTTGGTTACACTAAGTTTGTGTAGGATAGGTTTATTCAGTGTACGTTTGACTTTCGTGCTATAGATTGTTATTCGGTGGATTTCTGCGCTCTACTGCGTTCTGGAACATTCCGCGTGGCTCTGCGGTTGTCAGCAGTGGTGGTCTCGGCACGTCAGGTTCAGATTTGTTGCGTATGCCTATGTTACTTTCGGTTAGGTAAAGACACGCTTGGCTAGACTTTTGCGCTATACACAGATATTCGGTGGATTGCTGCTTTC
>NW_016908975.1:6366-17962 GCF_001483705.2 Eufriesea mexicana | reverse complement strand
GGGCGGCCAGCAATAGCGGTCTCGTCATGTTAGGTTGAGTTAGGTTACGTTTGGTTGTGTTACATTTGGATAGGTTTGGCTACGATACTTCGTCTCTAGCGCTATACACCGATATTCGATGAGTTTATGCGCTCTCATGTGTTTTAATATGCTCTGATCGACTCTGAGGAGGTGAACAATAGCGCTCGTGGCACGTTACTTTGCGTTGGGCTGCGTTTGGTTAGGTTAAGTTTGTTTGGGTTAGCTTAGTATATCTTTGGCTTTTACGGTGTACACTGCATTGCGATCGATCTCTGCGCTCTACTGTGATCTAGTATACCCTGCTTGGCTCTGCGGAGGACACCAGTGGAGGTATCGGCACGATAGGTGGTGTCAGATCACGGTTGGCTGCGTTAAGTTTGGTTAGGTTAGGAACATATACCTCTGACTTTTGTGCCATGAGATGCTATTCGGCGGACTTCTGGGCTGAACTGTACTCAAATATGCTGTGCTTGGCTCTGTGGAGGTAGCAATTGTGGTCTCGGCACGTTGTGTTGGGTTTTGTTGCGTTCGGTTAGGATAGGATGGGATATGTTTGGTTACGGTTGCTTTCACTTTTGTGCTATGCACTGCAATTCGTTGGATTTGTGCGGTCTACGGTCCTCTAGTATGTTCTGTTTGTCTCTGTGCAGGGCAGCAATAGTGGCCTTTGCACGTTCGGTTGAGACAAATTACGTTTGTTTATATTACGTTTGGTTAGGTTATGATAAGATAGCTTTGACCTGTATGCTGTGCACTGGTTTGCGGTGGATTTCTGCGCTCTACATTCCTTTAATATGCTCTGCTTTGATATGGGGAGGCCAGCAATAGTATTCTCGGCAAGTTACGTTTAGTTAGGCTATGTTCTGTTAGATTAGGCGTGAACAGGTTCGGTTAGGTTATCTTAGACTTTTGCGCTATACACTGCAATGCCGTGGATTACTACACTCTGCTGTGCTCTCGTATATTCTGCTTGGCCCTGCGGAGGTTAGCAATAAAGGTCGCAGCTTGGCAAGTTTAGATATTCTACGTTTGATTAGGGTATGTTTGGTAAGGTTGGTGCAGGGGGTCATTAACTTTTTTGCAATACAATGCTGTCTGCTGGCCTCCTTCTCTCTACTGTGCTGTAGTATATTCTGCTTGGCTCTGAGGAGGCCAGCAGTAATGGACAAGGCACGTTCGCTTGGGATATCTTACGTTCGGTTAAGTTATGTTGGGTAAAGTTTTGTTAAGATGGCTTTGACCTTTGTGCTACACACTGCTATTCGGTAGATCTCTGCGCTTTGCCGTGCTTTATCATACCCTGCTTGGCTCTGTGGACGACAGCTGCAGCTGTAGCGGTATGTTAGGTTTTTTGTTACGTTACGTTCGGCTAGGTTACGTTAGGCAAGGTTTGGCCAGGTAATCCTTGACTTTTGTGCTGCACACTGAACTTCGGTGGATTCCTGCTCTCTACATTGCTCTACCATACTGTGCTCGACTCTGGAGTGGGCTGTAATGGTGGCCTCTTCACGTTAACATGAGTCAGCCAACGGTTGGTTAGGCTGTGTTTGTTCGCGTTGGGTTAGGGTAGCTCTGACATTCGTATTATACACTGTTATGCCTTGGACTTCTGCGCTCTGCTGTGCTCTACCGTATTCTGCATGGCCCTGGGGCGTCCTGCGATAGTGTTCACGTCTCGTTTTGTTGAGTTGGGCTTCGCTTGGTTAGGTTACATTTGCCTGGGTAAGGCTTGGATGGCTTTGACTTTTCTCCTATACACTGCGAATCAATGGATCTCGTCACTCTGCACTTTTGCCAGATGTTCTGCTTGGCTCAGGGGAGGTAAACAATAGCGGTCGCGGCACGTTTAGTTGAGTTATGTTGAGTTTGGTTATGTTACGATTGGTTACGTTAGGAGAAGATAGCCACGACTTTTGTGCTAAACACTGCTATACGATTGATTTCTACGATCCACTCTGCTATAATATGTTCAGCTTGGCTCCGTGAAGGCCAGCTATTGTGGTGTCGGCACGTTATGTTTAGTCAGGCCACGTTCGGTTAGGTTACGTTAGGATATCTTCTACTTTTGTGCTTTACACTGCAATGCGGCGGATTTCGGCCCTCTACTGCGCCCTATTATATTCCGGTTGGCTCTGCGGAGTTCAGCCATAATGGTCTAGGCACGCTATGTGGAGTTAAGTTACGTTTGGCTATGTTATGTTTGGCTGCGTTTGGCAAGGAGAGCTTTCACTTTAGCGCTATACACTGCTCTTCTTTGGATTTCTGCTCCCTAATGGGATCTAGTATGCTCTGCTTCGCTCTGGGGATGCAAGAAATAGTGGCCGCGACACGATAGGTGGCGTTAGATTATGCTCGGTTAGGTTAGGTTTTGTTGGGTTAGGTAAGAATATCCTTGACTTTTGTGCCCAACACTGCTATTATGCGGACTTCTGGGCTCTACTGTGCTCTGCTATACTATGCTCGGCCATGCTGGGGCAGTAATAGAGGTCTCGCCGCATAAGGCTGAGATATGCTACGGTCGGTTATATTACGTTTCGGCATGTTAGGAGAGGATGGGATTGACTTTTGAGCTATACACTGCAATTCGGTGGATCTCTTCTCTCTACATTGCTGTGCTATACTCTGCTCGACTCTTGAGATGCCAGCAATAGTGGCCGTGGCACGGGAGGGTGAGTTATGCTACGTTTGGTCAGGTTAGGCTAGGCTAGGGCAGGGGAGAATTGCTATGCACTTTTGCGCTATACGCTGCTATTCGGTGGATTTCTGCGCTCTACTGTACTCTAATATGCTCCACTTAGCTCTGGAGAGGCCAGCAATAGTGGTCTCGGCACGTAAGGTTAGTTAGATTACGTTTGTGCGGGTTAGGTTCGGAGAGCTCTGACTTTCTTGGCATAGACTTTTATTCGGTAAATTCCTGCGCACTGCTCTGCTATAATATACTCTGCTTGCCCCTGGGGAGGCCAGTAATAGTGGGCTCTGCACGTTAGGTTTTGTTAGGTTCGCTTGGGTATGTTACAATTGGTTAGTTTAGGAGAGGATAGTTTTGAATTTTGTGCTATGCACTACCATGCGGAGGATTCCTGCACTCCAGTGTGCTATAACGTGTTCAACTTGGCACTGGTAAAGACAGCAACAGTGGTTTCGGCGCGTTGTATCTAGCTAGGCTAAGTATGGTTCAGATAGGTTAGGTCAGCTTACGTTAGTATACACACGACAATCGTGATTTACACTGCAGTGCCGCGCATTTCTGCGCACTACTGAGCTCAGGTATATTCTGGTCGGCTCTGTGGAGGTCAGCAATAGTGGCCTAGACACGTTACGTTAAGATAGGTTACGTTTGGTTATGTTATGCTTGGTTAGGTTAGGCCAGGATAATCTTAACCTTTGCGCTATAAACTGCTTCTCGGTGGATTTCTGCGCACCACTGCGATCTAATGTGCTCCGCTTTGCTCCTTGCAGGCCAGAAATATTATCCGCGGGGCGTCAGGATGAGAGAGGTTACGTTCGGCCAGGTTAGGCTCGTTTGGGTTAGGTTAGGATAGCTTTGACTCTTCTGCTGACCACAGATATCCTAACGACTTCTGTGCTCTACTGTGCGCTATCATGTTCTGATTGTCTCTGCGCACGCCAGGAATAGTGGTCGCTGCACGTTGGGTTGAGATATCTTATGTTCGCCTATGTGACGGTTGGTTATGTTAGGACTGGGTAGCTTTGACTTTTGTGCCACACGCAGCTGTTCCTTGGATATCTGCGCTGTATTGTGCTAAATTATTTCTTGTTTAGCTCTTTAGAGGCCAGCAATATAGGTCTCGGCGCTTTGCGTAGGGTCATTATACTTTTGGCTAGGTCCGGTTATGCAAGTTTCTGTCATGGTGGCTTGGACATTCGGAATATACACTGTTATTCGGCGGATTTCTGCGCTCTACTGTACTCCACTATATTCTGTTAGGATCTGGCGAGGCCAGCAGTACTGGTCGCGGCACGCTATGTTTAGCTGGCTACCCTTGGTTATTTTCGATTAATTCAGGTATGGTTTGGATATCTTACGCTTTTTTGCTCTACACTGAAATTCCGCGCATTTCAAGGTCCAATTGTTTTCTTGTATATTCCGCTCGTCTCTGAGGAGGCCAGCAATAGTGGTTTCGCAACGTTATTTTGAATTAGGTTGCGTTTGGTTATGTTCCGTTTGGATATGTTAGGAAGGGAATGCTTTGGCTTTTGTACTAGACACTGTTTTTCTGTGCACTTCTGCGCCCCACAACGAACTAATACGCTCGGCGTTGCCCTGGGGAGGCCAGGAATAGAGGTCTCGACACGCTATTTTGTGTTTGGCTTCGTTAGATTAGTTTAGGGTTGTTCATGTAGGGCTTGCGTATCTTTGACTTCCCTGCTTTACACTGCAATGCGGCGGATTACCGTGATCCACTGAACCCTAGCGTATTGTGCCGTGGTCCAGGGAGCCAGCAATAGTAGTCTCGCCACGTTAGTTTGAGTTATTTTGCGTTTGGTTAGGTTAGGTTAGGTCAGATAATGCAAGGATATCGACGGTTTTTTTTGCTATTGACTGCAGTGCGGTAGATTTCTGCGCTATACCGCGATTTGAAGCATTCTTCTTGCTTCTGTTGGGGCGAGCAGCGGTGGTCTCGTCTAGTTATATTTAGTTATGTTACATTTGGACATGTCACCTTTGACTATGTTAGGATAGGCTACATTAACTTCTGTGCTATACACTGCTATTCGGTAGACTTCTGCACTCTAGCGTGCTCTGCTTGACACAGGAGTGGCCTGCAATAGAGGTCTCTGCACGATAGTTTGAGCTATGCTACGTTTGGTTATGTTACGTTTGGCTAGGTTAGGATAGGGTACTGCGTCTTTCGTGCTATACAACGCTATTCCGTGGGTTTCTGCGTCCTCAGGTGCTGTAATATGCTGTGCTTGACTCTGTGGCGGCCAGTAATAGTGGTCTCGGCACGTTACGTTGAGTAAGTGTACGTTTGGTTGGGATAGGATTGGTTGAATTTGGTTATGCTAGCTTTGACCTTCGTACTGTACACTGTCATTCGGTGGATTTCTGTGATCTACTGTCCTCTGCTACATTCCGCTAGGCCCTGGCGAGGCCAGGAGCAGTGGTCGCGGCACGTCATGCCGGGTTATGCCTCGTTTGGATTGGTTAGGCTATGTCAGGTTAGGTCAGGCAGCCTACGGCCATTGTGCCATTCACTGCAATGCGGTGGATTTCTGCGCTCTAATGTGCCATGGTACATTCTGCCTGTTTCTGTCGAGGCCAGCAATAGTGGTCTCGTAGTGTTAGGTTGGGTTTGACTTCGTTTGGGTTTGTCACGTTTGATTAGGTTAGGATAGGCTACTTTGACTTTTGTGCTATTCACTGCTATTCGGAGGGTTTCTGCGCTCTAATGTGCACTAATATGCTCTGCTTGGCACTGTGGAGACCAGAGATATTGGTCTCGTTACGTCATGCTTAGTTACAATAGGTTTAGGTAGGTTATGCAGAGTCAGGCTAGGTCAGTTTGTGTCCGACTCTTGTGCTGTATACCGCAATGTGGTGAATTTCTGCGCTCTGCTTTGATCTAGCTTTTCTACTTGGATCTGGAAAGGCCAGCAATTTTGGTCTCGGCAGGTTAGTATTTGTTACGCTACGTTTATATATGTTACGTCTGGTGAGGTTAGGATATGATTGTCTAGTCTTTTGTACTCTACACGGCTATACTCGGATTTCTGCGCCATACTAGGCTCTAGTATATTCTGCTTGGATCTGGGGATTCCAGCAGTAGTGGCGTCAGCACTTTGGGTTGAGTATAGCTACGTTCGCTTATGTTCCGTTGGGTTAGGTTAGGATGGCTTCGTTTGGATTTCTTTGACTCTTGTGCTATGCACTGCTATTCGGAGGATGTCCGCTCTCTACACTGCTCTACTATACTGCGCTCAACTCTGGGGTGGAGTGCAATGGAATTCACAGCACGTAAGGCTGAGTTAGGTTGTGTTCGGTTAGGCAAGGTTAGGCTAAGTTTGGTTAGGATGACATTGACTTTCGCGCTGCACACAGCTTTTCGGTGGATTTCTCTGATCTACTGTGCTCTACTGCATTCTGCTTTGCTCCGTGGTGGCCGGGAGTAGTGGTCACGGCACGTAATATTGGGTTCATGCTACGTTTGGTTAGGTTAGGTTATTTCAAGTTAGGTCAGGATATGTACGGCGATTGCGCTGTTCACTTCAATGCGGAGGATTTCTGCGCTCTCCTGTGCTCTAGTACATACTGCTTGTCTCTATGGAGGGCAGAAATAGTGGTCTCGTCATGTTAGGCAGAGTTGGGCTGCGTTCGGATATGTTATGTTTGACTAGGTTAGGTCAGGCTACTTTGAAATTTGTGCTCTTCGCATTTATTCGGCGGATTTCTGCCCTTTAATGTGCTCTAACGTACCCCGCGTGGCTCTGCGGATGCCCGCAGTATTGGCCTCATAACGATGTGATTAGGTACACTACGTTTGGATGGGTGAGGTAATGTCGGGTTATGTCAGGATGTGTTTGACTTTATTGTTATGCACTGCAATGCGTTGGATTTTCACGCCCTGCTGTGCTCTAGTATATTCTGCTTGGCACTGGGGAGGACAGCAACAGTAGCCTCGGCACGTTCGGTTGAGCTTGGTTACGTTTGGATATGCTACGTTTGTCTGGGGTTAGTATAGGCTACTATGACTTTTGTGTTGTATACTGCTTTTCGGTGGATTTATGATTTCTAAAGTGCTCTACTACATTCTGCTTTGTTGTGGGGAAGCTGGGAGTTGTGGTCGCGGCACGTCATGTTGGGTTATGCTGTGTTTGGTTGGAATAGATTATGTCAGGCTAAGTTTGGTTATCTACGTCCTTTGGGCCATTCACTACATTGCGGTGGATTTTTGCTCTGTAATGTGCTCTAGTACATTCTGCTTGCCTCTGTTGAGGCCGGCAATGGTGGTCTCGTAATTTTAGATTCTGTTAGGTTACGTTTGGTTATGCTACGTTTGGCTAGGTTAGTATAGGTTACTTCGTCTTTTGTGCTATACACCGCTATTCGTCGTGTTTCTGCGATCTCATGTGCTATAATATGCTCCGCTTGGCTCTACGTAGGCCACCAGTAGCGGTCGCGGCACGTTATATTTGGTTATGCTACGTTTGGTTAGGTTAGCCTGCACCAGGTTAGGTCGGTATGTCCTCGACTTTTGTGCTGTACACTGCTATTCGGCGGATTTCTGCGCTCTACTGTGCTCTAGTATGTCCTGCTTTGCTCTGTGAATGGTGGCGACAGCGGTCGCGGCACGTTAGTTTGTGTCACGCTATGATTTCTATGTTTTGTAGGTTTGGGTTTGGTTTGTGTAGCTTTGACTTTTCTTATGTACATTGTGATTCCATGAATTACTGCGTCCTATCCTCCGCTAATGTGCCCTACTTGGCACTGGGGAGGACAGCAGTAGTGGTCGCGTCACGTTGTGCTGTGTTGTGTTACGTTACGTTCGGTTATGTTACGTTTGGCTGGGTTAGGAGAGGATGGCTTTGATTTTGGAGCTATAGTCTGCTACTATGGGGTTTCTCCGCCCTACTGCTCCCTAATATTTTCAGCTTGGCTCTGGGATGTCCAACAATAGTGGTCCCGTCACGTTACCTTGAGTCAGGTTACGTTCGGATAGATTGGGTAAGGCTACGTTCGGAAAGGATAGCTTTAACTTTTGTGCTGTACACTCTATTCGGCGAATCACTGCGCTCCACGGAGCACAAATGCGACCTGCTTGGCTTTGCGAAGAGCAGCAATAGCGGCGTCGGTACGTTAGGTTTAGTTATGCTGTGCTTGCCCATTTTCTGCTGGTTTTGAATTAGGTCAGTGAAGCTTTGGCTTTTCTGGTATACACTGCGATTATATGGATTTCTGCGTTCCACTCGTCGCTAATGCGCTGTGCCGGAACTGGGACGGCCAGCGGTAATGGTCGTGGCACGTTAGGCTGTGCTATGTTACGGTCCGTTATGTTACAATTGGTTAGGGTAGGAGAGAATGTCTTTAACTTTAGAGCTACAGTCTGCTATCAGGTGGATTTCTGCGTCCTACAGCGCATTAAGGTCTTCAGCTTGGCGCTTGGGAGCGCAGCAATAGCACTCTCGGCACGTTTGGTTGAGCTATGCTATGTTTGGCTTTGTCGTGTTGATTTGTGTTAGGTTTGGATAGCTCTGACTGTTATGATGTACACTGCGATTCCATGGATTTCTGCGTTCTACTCTCCACTAACGTGCTCCGCTTGTCCCTGCGGATGCCAGCTGTAGTGGTCGCGGCGCGTTAGGATGAGTTATGTTACGTTCGGTTATGTTATGGTTGGTGAGGTTAGGAGAGGATAGCTTCGACTTTAGTGCTATAGTCTGCTATTAGATAGTTTTCTACTCCCTACTATGCTTTAATATTTTCAGCTGGGCTCTGAGAAGGCCAGCAGTAGTGGCCTCGGCACTTTATGTTGTGCCTTGTTACGTACGGTTCGGCTGGGTCAGTCTATGTTTGGTTAGGAGAGCTTTATCTTTTGTGCCTTACAGAGCTACTC
Organism: Eufriesea mexicana; assembly: GCF_001483705.2. Lineage (NCBI taxonomy): Eukaryota > Metazoa > Arthropoda > Insecta > Hymenoptera > Apidae > Eufriesea > Eufriesea mexicana. The sequence goes on along the minus strand of NW_016908975.1, from coordinate 9,365 downwards.
ATGGATTTATCCGACCTACTGTACCGTAGTATGCCCTGCTTTGCTCTGGGGAGGCCAGCAATAGCGGTATCGGCAGGATTGCTTGAGTTAAGCTATGTTTGGTTATGTCCCGTTGGCTTGCAATAGGTTTGCGTAGCATTGACTTTTCTGATATACACTGCGTTTCTATGGATTTCTGCGTTCTTCTCTCCACTAATGCCTTCTGCTTGGCTCTGGGGATGCCAGAAATAGTGGTCGCGGCAGGTTACGTTGTGTTAGGTTCCGCTTGGATATGTCGTGGTTGGTTAGGTTAGGTGGGATATCATTGACCTTAGCGCGATATTCTGCTATTAGGTGGTTTTCTGCGCCCTACAGTGCTCTAATGCTCTCAGCTTGGCTCTGGGAAGGCCAGCAATAGTGGTCTCTGCACGTTATGTTCAGACATATTACGTTCGGTAAGGTTGTGTCAGGCCAAGTTTGCGCAGTATAGCCTTATCTTTTGTGCTGATCGCAGCTATTCGGTGGATTCCTGCGCTCTACCGTGCTGTGGTATGTCCTGCTCGGCTCTGGGAATGGCAGCAATTGCGGTCTCGGCACGTTAGGTTGAGTTAAGCTATGCTCGGTTATGTTCTGTTGGTGTGTATTAGGTATGGGTAGCTTTGACTATTCTGATATACACTGCGAGTCTACGGATTTTTGCGACCTACTCTCCACGGACATGTCTATTCGATTCTGGGGAGGCCGCTAACGGTTTTCTCGGCGCGACAAGTTGGGCTTTGCAACGTTTGGTTAGGGTACGCTAGCGTGTGTTATTTCTGGATTGCGTCGACTGTAGTAGTATAAACAGGTGCTCGGTGGATTCTTGCGACCTACTGTTCCCTAGTATGTTCTGCTTGTGTCCGGCGAGGTCAGCAATAGTGGTCTCTGCACGTTAGGCTGTGCTATGTTGCGTATGGTTATATCACCTTTGGTTAGGTTAGGAGAGGATAGCTTTGACTATTGTGCTATACAGATATTCGGGGGATTTCCGCGCTCAAAATTGTACTACAATACCCTGCTCGACACTCCGGAGGCCAAGAATTGTGGTCGGGGCACGTTACGTTAACTTTGGCTGCGCTAGGTTAGGACATGTTAGTGTGGGTTTGGTTTGGATATCTTCGGCTTTTCTGCTATACACCGTGATTCTATGTATTTCTGCGACCTGCTCTCATCTAACAGGTTCTGTTTGGTTCTGGGGAGCATATGATTAGTGGTGGCGGCACGTATGGTTGAGTTTGGTTACGTTATGTATTGTTACGATTTGCCAGGTTAGGAAATGGTACTTATGACTTTAGCGCTGTGCACTGCTATTCGTTGGATTTCCGCGATCTACATTTCTCTGCTATACTCTGCTCGACTCTCTGCAGGCCAGCAATAGTGGTTGTGGCTTGATAGGCTGAGTTAGGTTATGTTCTGTTATGTTAGGTTAGGCTAAGTTTGGCAAGGTACGCTTTGACTTTCGTGCTGTAAACTGTTATTCGGAGGTTTCCTGCGATCAAATGTGCTCTAATACCTCCTGCTTGGCCCCGGGGAGGCCAGAAGTGTAGGTCTCGTCTCATCATGATTAGTTACACTACGTTTGTATAGGTTAGGTAAGGACAGGTTATGTAACTGTATGTCTGGCTTTTGTGCTATTCACTGCAATGCGGTGGGTTTCTGCGTACTGCTGTGCTCTGGTACACTCTGCTTGTCTTCTTGGAGGACCGCAATATTGGTCTCGTCATGTTAGGTTGAGTTACGGTGCGTTTCGTTGTATTAAGTTAGGTTAAGCTTTGTCACGTTAACATAGGCTATCATGCTATACACTGCAATTCGGAGTATTTCTGCTCTGTACTGATCTCTACGATATAATGTTTAGGCCTGTGAGTGCTACCAATAGTGGCCATGCCACGTTACGTTGAGGTAGGCTACGTTTGGATAGGTTACGCTGGCTTTGGTTAGGTCTGGATTTATATGACTTTTGCTCTGTACACTCCGTTTCTTTGGCCTTCTGCGCCCTAATGTCGTCTAGTAGGTTCACTTCGGCTCTGTGGAGGCCAGCTATAGTGTTCGGGGTACGTCAGGTTGAGTTATGCAGTGTTTGGTTAGGTTAGGTTGTGTCAGGATCGGTCAGGTTATCTCCGACTTTCGTGCTATACACTGCTATTCGGAGGATTCCTGCGCTCTACATTGCACTACTACATTATGCATGCCCCTGGGGAGTCCAGGAGCAGTGGTCGCAGCACGTTGCTTTGGGCTATGCTACGCTGGGTTAGACTTGGTTAGGTCAGGTTAGGATAGGATACCTTCGAGTTTTGTGCTATTCGCAGCATTGCGGTTGATTACAGCGCACCACTGTGCTCCAGTACATTCTGCTTGTCTCTGTGGAGGCCAGCAGCAGTGGTTGCGTCAAGCTAGGTTGAGTTTGGCTACGTATGTGTATGTCACGTTTGGCTAGGTTAGAATATGCTGCTTTGACTTTCGTGTTTTGCACGTCTATTCCGCGGATTTCTGCACTCCAGTGCGCTGTAATATGCTCTGCTGGGCTCTGGGATGCCATCAACGTTTGTCTCACCACGTTGTGTTTTGTTACACTACGTCTGGATACGTTAGGTTGCGCCAAGTTAGGTGACCATACGTTTGACTTTTGTGCTATTCACTGCAATGCTGCGGATTTCTGCCCTCTGTTGTGCTCTATTATTTTCTTCATGACTCTGGCGTTGCCAGCAATAGTGGTCGGGGTACGTTAGGTTGAGCTATGCTACGGTCGATTATTTTACGCAAGATGAGGTTAAGACAGGATAGTTCACACTTTTGCGCTATTCACTGCTATCCGCCGATACATGCGGCCTTCTGTGTTCTAATATTTTCTGCTTGTCTCTTGTGAGGCGACCGATAGTGATCTCTGCACGGTAGGTTGAGTAACGTTACGTTTGAGTAGGTTAGGTTACGTGAGGTTAGTTTAGGGTATTTTCGACTTTTGTGATGTTCGTTGCAGTGCG
>NW_016908975.1:0-4772 GCF_001483705.2 Eufriesea mexicana | reverse complement strand
AGGTTAGTATAGGATACTTCGTCTTTTGTGCTATACACCGCTATTCGTCGTGTTTCTGCGATCTCATGTGCTATAATATGCTCCGCTTGGCTCTACGTAGGCCACCAGTAGCGGTCGCGGCACGTTATATTTGGTTATGCTACGTTTGGTTAGGTTAGCCTGCACCAGGTTAGGTCGGTATGTCCTCGACTTTTGTGCTGTACACTGCTATTCGGCGGATTTCTGCGCTCTACTGTGCTCTAGTATGTCCTGCTTTGCTCTGTGAATGGTGGCGACAGCGGTCGCGGCACGTTAGTTTGTGTCACGCTATGATTTCTATGTTTTGTAGGTGTGGGTTTGGTTTGTGCAACTTTGACTTTTCTTATGAACCTTGTGATTCCATGAATTACTGCGTCCTATCCTCCGCTAATGTGCCCTACTTGGCACCGGGGAGGACAGCAGTAGTGGTCGCGTCACGTTGTGCTGTGTTGTGTTACGTTACGTTCGGTTGTGTTACGTTTGGCTGGGTTAGGAGAGGATGGCTTTGATTTTGGAGCTATAGTCTGCTACTATGGGGTTTCTCCGCCCTACTGCTCCCTAATATTTTCAGCTTGGCTCTGGGATGTCCAACAATAGTGGTCCCGTCACGTTACCTTGAGTCAGGTTACGTTCGGATAGATTGGGTCAGGCTACGTTCGGAAAGGATTGCTTTAACTTATGTGCTGTACACTGCTATTCGGCGAATCACTGCGCTCCACGGTGCACAAATGCGACCTGCTTGGCTTTGCGAAGAGCAGCAATAGCGGCGTCGGAACGTTAGGTTTAGTTATGCTGTGCTTGCCCATTTTCTGCTGGTTTTGAGTTAGGTCAGTGAAGCTTTGGCTTTTCTGGTATACACTGCGATTATATGGATTTCTGCGTTCCACTCGTCGCTAATGCGCTGTGCCGGAACTGGGACGGCCAGCGGTAATGGTCGTGGCACGTTAGGCTGTGCTATGTTACGGTCCGTTATGTTACAATTGGTTAGGGTAGGAGAGAATGTCTTTAACTTTAGAGCTACAGTCTGCTATCAGGTGGATTTCTGCGTCCTACAGTGCATTAAGGTCTTCAGCTTGGCGCTTGGGAGCGCAGCAATAGCAGTCTCGGCACGTTTGGTCGAGCTATGCTATGTTTGGCTTTGTTGTGTTGATTTGTGTTAGGTTTGGATAGCTCTGACTGTTATGATGTACACTGCGATTCCATGGATTTCTGCGTTCTACTCTCCACTAACGTGCTCCGCTTGTCCCTGCGGATGCCAGCTGTAGTGGTCGCGGCGCGTTAGGATGAGTTATGTTACGTTCGGTTATGTTATGGTTGGTGAGGTTAGGAGAGGATAGCTTCGACTTTAGTGCTATAGTCTGCTATTAGATAGTTTTCTACTCCCTACTATGCTTTAATATTTTCAGCTGGGCTCTGAGAAGGCCAGCAGTAGTGGCCTCGGCACTTTATGTTGTGCCTTGTTACGTACGGTTCGGCTGGGTCAGTCTATGTTTGGTTAGGAGAGCTTTATCTTTTGTGCCTTACAGAGCTACTCATGGATTTATCCGACCTACTGTACCGTAGTATGCCCTGCTTTGCTCTGGGGAGGCCAGCAATAGCGGTATCGGCAGGATTGCTTGAGTTAAGCTATGTTTGGTTATGTCCCGTTGGCTTGCAATAGGTTTGCGTAGCATTGACTTTTCTGATATACACTGCGTTTCTATGGATTTCTGCGTTCTTCCCTCCACTAATGCCTTCTGCTTGGCTCTGGGGATGCCAGAAATAGTGGTCGCGGCAGGTTACGTTGTGTTAGGTTCCGCTTGGATATGTCGTGGTTGGTTAGGTTAGGTGGGATATCATTGACCTTAGCGCGATATTCTGCTATTAGGTGGTTTCCTGCGCCCTACAGTGCTCTAATGCTCTCAGCTTGGCTCTGGGAAGGCCAGCAATAGTGGTCTCTGCACGTCATGTTCAGACATATTACGTTCGGTAAGGTTGTGTCAGGCCAAGTTTGCGCAGTATAGCCTTATCTTTTGTGCTGATCGCAGCTATTCGGTGGATTCCTGCGCTCTACCGTGCTGTGGTATGTCCTGCTCGGCTCTGGGAATGGCAGCAATTGCGGTCTCGGCACGTTAGGTTGAGTTAAGCTATGCTCGGTTATGTTCTGTTGGTGTGTATTTGGTATGGGTAGCTTTGACTATTCTGATATACACTGCGAGTCTACGGATTTTTGCGACCTACTCTCCACGGACATGTCTATTCGATTCTGGGGAGGCCGCTAACGGTTTTCTCGGCGCGACAAGTTGGGCTTTGCAACGTTTGGTTAGGGTACGCTAGCGTGTGTTATTTCTGGATTGCGTCGACTGTAGTAGTATAAACAGGTGCTCGGTGGATTCTTGCGACCTACTGTTCCCTAGTATGTTCTGCTTGTGTCCGGCGAGGTCAGCAATAGTGGTCTCTGCACGTTAGGCTGTGCTATGTTGCGTATGGTTATATCACCTTTGGTTAGGTTAGGAGAGGATAGCTTTGACTATTGTGCTATACAGATATTCGGGGGATTTCCGCGCTCAAAATTGTACTACAATACCCTGCTCGACACTCCGGAGGCCAAGAATTGTGGTCGGGGCACGTTACGTTAACTTTGGCTGCGCTAGGTTAGGACATGTTAGTGTGGGTTTGGTTTGGATATCTTCGGCTTTTCTGCTATACACCGTGATTCTATGTATTTCTGCGACCTGCTCTCATCTAACAGGTTCTGTTTGGTTCTGGGGAGCATATGATTAGTGGTGGCGGCACGTATGGTTGAGATTGGTTACGTTATGTAGTGTTACGATTTGCCAGGTTAGGAAATGGTACTTATGACTTTAGCGCTGTGCACTGCTATTCGTTGGATTTCCGCGATCTACATTTCTCTGCTATACTCTGCTCGACTCTCTGCAGGCGAGCAATAGTGGTTGTGGCTTGATAGGCTGAGTTAGGTTATGTTCTGTCATGTTAGGTTAGGCTAAGTTTGGCAAGGTACGCTTTGACTTTCGTGCTGTAAACTGTTATTCGGAGGTTTCCTGCGATCAAATGTGCTCTAATATCTCCTGCTTGGCCCCGGGGAGGCCAGAAGTGTAGGTCTCGTCTCATCATGATTAGTTACACTACGTTTGTATAGGTTAGGTAAGGACAGGTTATGTAACTGTATGTCTGGCTTTTGTGCCATTCACTGCAATGCGGTGGGTTTCTGCGTACTGCTGTGCTCTGGTACACTCTGCTTGTCTTCTTGGAGGACCGAAATATTGGTCTCGTCATGTTAGGTTGAGTTACGGTGCGTTTCGTTGTATTAAGTTAGGTTAAGCTTGGTCACGCTAACATAGGCTATCATGCTATACACTGCAATTCGGAGTATTTCTGCTCTGTACTGATCTCTACGATATAATGTTTAGGCCTGTGAGTGCTACCAATAGTGGCCATGCCACGTTACGTTGAGGTAGGCTACGTTTGGATAGGTTACGCTAGCTTTGGTTAGGTCTGGATTTATATGACTTTTGCTCTGTACACTCCGTTTCTTTGGCCTTCTGCGCCCTAATGTCGTCTAGTAGGTTCACTTCGGCTCTGTGGAGGCCAGCTATAGTGTTCGGGGTACGTCAGGTTGAGTTATGCAGTGTTTGGTTAGGTTAGGTTGTGTCAGGATCGGTCAGGTTATCTCCGACTTTCGTGCTATACACTGCTATTCGGAGGATTCCTGCGCTCTACATTGCACTACTACATTATGCATGCCCCTGGGGAGTCCAGGAGCAGTGGTCGCAGCACGTTGCTTTGGGCTATGCTACGCTGGGTTAGACTTGGTTAGGTCAGGTTAGGATAGGATACCTTCGAGTTTTGTGCTATTCGCAGCATTGCGGTTGATTACAGCGCACCACTGTGCTCCAGTACATTCTGCTTGTCTCTGTGGAGGCCAGCAGCAGTGGTTGCGTCAAGCTAGGTTGAGTTTGGCTACGTATGTGTATGTCACGTTTGGCTAGGTTAGAATATGCTGCTTTGACTTTCGTGTTTTGCACGTCTATTCCGCGGATTTCTGCACTCCAGTGCGCTGTAATATGCTCTGCTGGGCTCTGGGATGCCATCAACGTTTGTCTCACCACGTTGTGTTTTGTTACACTACGTCTGAATACGTTAGGTTGCGCCAAGTTAGGTGACCATACGTTTGACTTTTGTGCTATTCACTGCAATGCTGCGGATTTCTGCCCTCTGTTGTGCTCTATTATTTTTTTCATGACTCCGGCGTTGCCAGCAATAGTGTTCGGGGCACGTTAGGTTGAGCTATGCTACGGTCGATTATTTTACGCTAGATGTGGTTAAGACAGGATAGTTCACACTTTTGCGCTATTCACTGCTATCCGCCGATACATGCGGCTTACTGTGTTCTAATATTTTCTGCTTGTCTCTTGTGAGGCGACCGATAGTGATCTCTGCACGGTAGGTTGAGTAACGTTACGTTTGAGTAGGTTAGGTTACGTGAGGTTAGTTTAGGGTATTTTCGACTTTTGTGATGTTCGTTGCAGTGCGGTGGGTTCCTGCGCACTACTGTGATCTAGTACAATCTGCTTGTCTTTGTGGGGCCAGCACAAGTGGTTTCGTCATGTTTGTATGATATGTTAGGTTTCGTTTGGTTTGGTTATGTTAGGTGAAGTTTGGTCGGGATAGCTCTCACTGTCGTCCAATACGCTGTTATTCGATATATTTCTGTGATCTACTGCGCTCTGCTACATTCTGTTTGTCCATGAGGC
>NW_016908974.1:0-492 GCF_001483705.2 Eufriesea mexicana | reverse complement strand
TTGAAGACGTTAGGCGACCTATTCACCAAGCTATAACAGATTATATATTTTGAATACACCTATGCTCTGGCAAATAGGTGGCTGTACATGCCATTGGATTGAAGCCGTTAGGCGACATATTCACCAAGCAAGAACAGATTATATACTTTGAATGGACCTATTCTATGGCAAGTAGAAGGCTGTACTTGCCATTGGATTCAAGGCGTTACGCTATCTATTCACCAAGCTATATCAGACTATAGATTTTCAGTAGACATATTCTCTGGCAAGAAAATGGCTGTACTTGCCATTGGATTCAAGGCGTTACGCTATCTATTCACCAAGCTATATCAGACTATAGATTTTCAGTAGACATATTCTCTGGCAAGAAAATGGCTGTACTTGCCATTGGATTCAAGGCGTTACGCTATCTATTCACCAAGCTATATCAGACTATAGATTTTCAGTAGACATATTCTCTGGCAAGAAAATGGCTGTACTTGCCATTGGTTG
>NW_016908973.1:0-2148 GCF_001483705.2 Eufriesea mexicana | reverse complement strand
ACAGTGCTCCAGCATATTCTGCTTGGCTCTGGGTAGGTCAGCAGTAATGTTCGCGGCTCGTTACGTTGTGCTCCGTTTCGTTTCGTTAGGTTAGGTTTGGCTAAGTTTGGTCAGGATATCTTTGACTTTTGTGCTACACACTGTTCTTCGGTGGATTTCTACGCTCCACATTGCTCTACAATAGCTTGCTCGAATCTGGGGTGCCCAGTAATAGTGGTTTCGTCACGTTAGTCTTATATACGCTACGCTCGGTTAGAGCATGTATCTCTGTGTTAGGTTAGGATACCTCAGACTTTCGTGGTATACACTGTTATTCTGTGGTCTTCTGCGCTCTACTGCGTTCCACTGAATTCTGCTTGGCCCTGTGGTGTCCAACAATAGTGGTGGCGGCTCGTTGTATTTAGTAAGACTTCGCTTGATTAGGTTATATTTGTTTGGGCTTGGCTTGTATATATTTGACTTTTGTGCTTTACACTGTGATGCGAGGGATTTCTACGATCGACTGTGCTCTACCATATTCTGGCTGGCTCCGTGGAAATCAGCAATAGCGGTTTAGGGTCGTTGGGTACTGCTAGGCTACGTTTGGTTATGTTATGTTTGGTTACGTTAGGCTAGTATAGCTACGACTATTATACTGTTTACTGCTATTCGGTGGAGTTCTGCGTTCTGCTGTGCTCTAATATGCACTGCTTTGCTCTGGGGACGCTAGAAATATTGGTCTCTGCTCGTTAGGTTTAGTTACTCTACGTTTGGTTATGTTAGGTTATGTCAGGTTTGGTTGATTATATCTTTGACTTTTGTTCTTTGCACTTCAGTGCGGCGGATTTCTGCTCTCTCCAGTGCTGTAGCATATTCTGCTCTGCTTTGGGTAGGCCAGCAGTTGTTGTCCCGGCACGTCAGTTTATGTTACGCTGCGTTTGGTTAGGTTACGTTTGGATATGTTAGGGCAGGATAGCTTTGACTCTTACGCAACAGACGGCTATTCGGAGGATTTCTGCTCTTTGCTGTGCTCTAATAAGCTCGGTTTGGCTCTGGGGAGCCCGGCAATAATGGGCTCGGCACGTTAGGTAACATATATTACGTTCGGTTATGTTAGGTTGGGCTCGGTTAGGTTAGGATGGCTTTGGCTTTTCCGTCATACACTGCGATTCTATAAATTTCTGCGCTCTAGTCTACTATAATATGTACGCCATGGCTCTATTGGATGCAGCAATAGAGGTTTCAGCACGTTAGGAATGATTAGGGTGCGTTAGCTTATGTTAGGTTTGGCTAGGTTTGGATAGGATATCTTCAACTTTTGTGCTCTACACATATATTTGGTGGCATTTTGGGATCTACTGTGCACTAGTATGTTCCGCCTGGCTATGGTGATGCCAGCAGTATTGGTCTCGGCACGTAAGTCTGAGGTAAGTTGCGTTTGGTTGTGTTACGTTTGGCTATGTTAGGACAGGGTACCTTTGACTTTTGTGCTAAGCAATTCAGTTCGGCGTATTTCTTTCCTCTACATTGCTCTACTCTACTATGCTCGACTCTTCGGAGGGCAGCAGTAGTGGTCGCCGCTCGTCAGGTTGTGTTTGATTACGTTCGACTAGGTTATGTTGCGTTGTGTTAGGTTAGTATGGCTTTGACTTTTGTGCCATAAGCCGCTATTCTATGGATTTCTGATCCTTCCTGTGCGCAGTCGCTGTCTGCACGTCTGTATGTACGCGTGGAATTATGCCCTCGACTCGTTATGTTGTGTTATGTTACATTTGGTTTGGTTATGTTTGGTTATGTTTGGTTTGAATAGCTGCGCCTTTTGCGCCATACACAGCTATCCGGCGGCTTTCTGCGCTCTACATTTCTATACCATACTCTGCTCGACTCTAGGTAGGCCAGCAGTAGTGGTCGTTGCACGTTAGCTTTAGCTAGATTACGTTTTGGTTATGTTAGGAGAGGATATCTGCGACTATTGCGCTATACACTATTATATATTCGGTGGATTTCTGCGCTCATAAATGCTCTACTATACTCGACTCGAATATTGGGGAGCCAACAGTAGCGGTCGCCGCACGTTATGTTCAGTTACATTACGTTTGGTTGTATCAGGTTACATTGAGTTGGGTTAGGATAGCTTTGGCTTTTGTGATACACAATTGCCTTCTATAG
>NW_016908972.1:0-966 GCF_001483705.2 Eufriesea mexicana | reverse complement strand
GCATAAAAGTCGTAGTAGCAAATCCCAACATAACTAAACGTGACTCAAACAAACGTAGCCTAGTTCAACCCAACATGACGATGCCACTATTGCTGGCCTCCTCAGAGACGAGCAAAACATATTAGAGGAGAACAGAGAGCGGAAATTCATAGAATTGCAGTTTATGGCAGAAAAGTTAAAGCTATCCAAACCTAACCCAAACAAATATAACCTAACCAAACATAGCCTGACTCGCCGTAACGTGCCGAGACCACTATCGCTGGGTTCCCCAGAGGGAAGTAGAATATGCTAGAGCACAGCAGAGCGCAGCAAGCCTCCTAAGAACAGTGGATAACACATGCGTCAGGGATATCCTGACCTTACCTGACCCAATCCAACATATCCAAACGTAGAATAACTAAACCTACGGAGACGGGGCAATTATTGCTCTCATCCGCCACGCCATGCAGGAGATGCGAGAGAGCAGTAGAGCGCAGGAATCCACAGAATAGCCGTGTACACCACGAAGGTCTAAGCTACGCACACCTAACCCAAACTAACATAACTTAACCGAACGTGGCCAAACTCAACCTGACTCGATGCGACCACTATCCCTGGCCACCTCAGAGCCAAGCAGAGCGCACTAGAGCACAGTAGAGCGCAGAAGTCCGCCCAATAGCAGCGTACAGCACAAAAGTGCAAAGCAAATCTCCCCTGCACTAGCCTAGCCTAACCTGACCAAACGTAAACTAACACACCCTCTCGTGCCATGGCCACTATTCTTGGCATCCCAAGAGTCGAGCAGAGTATAGCACAGTAATGTAGAGCGGAGAGATCCAGCGAATAGCAGTGTATGGCTCAAAAGTCAATCCTATCCTCTCCTAACCTACCGAAACGTAATATAACCAAACGTAGCATATCTCCGCCTTATGTGCAGAGGCCATTACTGCCCTCCACATGGTCGAGCAGAGCATAGTAGAGCACAGT
>NW_016908971.1:4371-14713 GCF_001483705.2 Eufriesea mexicana | reverse complement strand
AAGCTTTGGCTTTTGTGATGTACGCTGCTATTCGGTGGGTTTCTGCGCTCTACTGTGCCGTAGAATGTTCTGCTTGGCTCTGTGGAGGCCAGTAATGGTGACCGCGGCACGTTAGTGTAAACTAGGATACATTTGGTTACTTTACGATTCCTCATGTTAGGAGGGGATAGCTTTCTCTTTGGCGCTGTAATCTGCTATTACCTAGACTCCTGCGCTCTACAGCGCTCTAACATTTACAGCTGGGCTCTGGCAAGGCCAGCATGTGTGGTCTCGGCACGTTATGATAAGACAGGCTACGTTCGGTTAGGTTGGTTTAGGCTATGCTTTGTCAGGATAGCTTTTACTTTTGTGTTATACAATGCTGTTCGGTGGATGTCTGCGCTCTACTGCGCTCCAGTATGTCCTCCTTGGCACGCGGGTGGCCTGAAATTGTGGTCGCGGCCCGTACGGTTAAGTTAGGATACTGTCGGTTATGTTACGATTTCCTAGGTTGGGAGAGGATAGCCTTGGCTTTAGTGTTATAGTCTGCAGTTAGGTGCATTTCTGCTCCCTAGAGTGCCTTAATGTTTTCAGGTTGTCCCAGGGAAGGACAGAAATAGTGGTCTCGACACGTTATGTTGTATCACATTTCGGTCGGTTAGGTTGGATCAGGCTAAGTTTGGTTGGGGTAGCCATAACTTTTGTGCTTTAAATTGATATACGGTGGATTTCTGCGCTCTGTTGAGCACTAGTACGTCCAGCTTGGCTCAGGGGACGGCAACAATGGCGGTGTCGGCACGTAAGGATGAGTTGTGTTACGTTTGTATATGTTACGCTTGGTTAGGTTAAGACAGGATGGCTTTGACATTCTCGCTATAGTCTGCTATTAGGTGGACTTCTGCTCCCTACAGTGCTTTAATATTTTCAGCTTGCCTCTGGGAAGGCCAGCAATAGTGGTCTCGCCGCGTTATGTTGAAACAAGCTACGTTCGGGATGTTTCGTCGGGTCATGTTACGTTCGATTAGGTTGGGACAGGCCAAGATTGGTCAGGGTAGCTTCAGCTTTTGCGCTGCACGCTGCTATTCGATAGATTTCTGCGCTCAACTGTGCTCCAGTATGTCCTGTTTGGATTTGTGGATGGCGGTAGTAGCGGTCTCGGCACGATAGGTTGAGACAGGCAACGTTTCTTTATGCTCTGTTGGTTTGGGATTGGCTAGGGTTGCTATGACTCTTCTGATATACGCTGCGGTTATATGCATTTCTGCATGATACTCTCCACTAACGTGTTCCGCTTGACTCTGTGGAGGCCGGTAATGGTGTTCGCGACACGTTAGGTTTTGATGGGTTACGTTCTGTTATGTTACGATTGGTCAGGTTAGGAGAGGACTGCTTTGAGTTTAGTGCTATAGTCTGCTATTAGGTAGTTCTCTGTCCCCTACAGTGCTTTAGTAATTTCTGTAATTTTCAGTAATTTCTTTAATTTTTAGAGTGCTTGGAAGCCGAGCCATTGTGTTCCGTTCACGTTATCTGTGGCCAGGTTACGCCAGGTTAGGATGGGTTTGGCTCAGTTTGGTCAGGATAGCTCTAGCTTTTGTGCCGCACACTGCTTTTCAGTGGATTTCTTCGCTCTACTGTGCTTAGAATATCCTGCTTGGCTCTGGGGTAGGCAACAATAGCGGTCCCTGCACGTTAGGTTGAGTCAGGCTATGCTTGGTTGTGTTCCCTTGGTTTGGGTTAGGCTTGGGTAGCACTGACATATCGCATATGCACTGCGATTCTATGAATTTCTGCGCCCTACACTCCACTAATGTGCTCTGCTTGTCTCTGGGGAGGCCAGCAGACGTGGTCGCGTTGAGTTAGGCAGAGTTTGGTTACGTTTGACTATGTTACGTTTGGTTTGGTTTGGAGAGGCTGGCTTTGACTTTAATGCTGTAGTCTGCTGTTAGGGGGACTGCTGAGTTGTACAATGCTGTAATATTTCTGGAACGGCTTTGGGAAGGACACAAATAGCGGCCTGGGCACGTTGTGCTTAGTCAGGTACGTTCGGTTAGGCTCGATTACGCTATGTTCGGAAGGTATAGCTCTAACTCTCATGCTGCACACTGATGATAGGTGGATTTCTGCGCTCCATAGTGCTCTAGTATGACCTGCTTGGCTCTGTGGAGGGCAGCAATGGCGGTCGCGGCTCGTTATGTTGAGATAGCTTACGTTTGGATATGTTACGTTTGGTTGGGATAGGAGGGGGTAACTTCGACTTTAGTTCTATTGTCTGCTGCAACGTCGATTCCTGCGCGCTACAGTGCTCTAATACTTTAAGCTTCACTCTGGGTGGCCATCAATAGTGGCCTCTGCTCGTTATGCTTATTCAGTGTACGTCCGGTTTGGGGGGGGGGGCGCAGAAATAGCGGTGTTGGCACGTTAGGTAGTGTTAGGGTATGTTTGGTTATGTTCTGTTGGTTTAGATTGTGTTTGGGTAGCTCTGACTTTTCAGATATAAACAGCGATTCCACCGATTTCTGCATCCTTCTCTCCACTAGTGTACTCTGCTTACCTCTGGAGAAGCCAGAAATAGTGGACGTGTCACGTTAGGTTGAGTTAGGCTACATTTGGTTACTTTACGTATGGTTAAGTTAGGAGAGGATAGGTTTGACTTTGTTGCTATTATTAGTTGGATTCCTGCGCCCTACAGTGCTCTAATATTTTCTGCCTGGCTCTGCGAAGGCCAGCAAAGGTGGTCTCGTCACGTTACGTTGAGTCAGGTTACGCTTAGTTAATTTAGGGTTGGTCAGGTTAGGCTAGGATATGCATGACTTTGTGATCCACACTCCAACGGCGCGGATTTCTGTAGTCCACTGTGCTCCAGCATATACAGCTTGGCTCTAGGGAGGTCAGCAATTGTGGTCGCGGAACGTTGGGTTGTGTCTTGTTTCGATTGGTATGGTTAGATTAAGTTAGGTTTGGTCAGGTTATCCTTGACTTTTGTGCTACACGCTGCTCTTTGGTGGATTTCTACGATCTACGCTGCTCCACAACACCCTGCTAGACACTGGGGTGTACAGTAATAGGCTCTCCTCGCATTAGGCTGAGTTAGGCTACTTTCGGATAGGACATGTGTGTCTGCGCGGGGTTAGGGTGGCTCTGACTTTCGTGGTTTACACTGTCTTTCTGTTTACTTCTGCGCTCTACCGCGCTCTGCTGTATTCTGCTTGGTCCAGGTGCGCCCAGAGGTAGTGGTGGCGGATCGTTATGTTTAGTTAGGCTTCGCTTGGTTGGGTTATATTCGTTTGGGCTAGGTTACGATATATTTGATTTTTGTGCTTTACGCTGCAATGCGGCGAATTTCTCCGCTCCGATGTCCTGTAGTATGTTCTGCTTGGCTCTGGGGATTCCAGTAATTGTTGTCTCGGCACCATAGTACAAGTTAGGTTACGTTTGATACCATTACGTATGGATAGGTTAGGAGAGGATAGCTTCGTCTTTTGCGGTGGACACTGCTCTTCGCTGGATTCCTACGCTCTATATTGCACTACTATGATCCGCTCGACTCTGGGGAGGCCAGCAATAATGGTCGCTGCACGTTATGTTCGTTATGTGGCGTTTGGTTAAGCCACAGTTTGTTAGGTTAGGCCATGGCAACTTTGACTTTTGTGCTACACACTGCTATGCGATGGACTTCTTCGCTCTACTGTGATCCAATACGCTCTGCTTTGCTCTAGGGAAAGCAGACGCTATGACCGCGGATCGTCAGGTGGAGTTAGATAACGTTTGATCGGATTATGCTTATTTGGGTTAGGTTAGGATAGCTTAGACTCTTGTGCTCAACACAGCTATCCTATGGAATTCTGGGCACCACTGTGCACCATCATATTCTGCCTGACCCAGAGTTCGCCAGCAATAGTGGTCGTGGCACGTCAGGTCGCGTCATGTTACGTTTGGTTGCATTCAGATTGGGTAGGGTAGGAGAGGTTAGCTTTGACTTTTGTGCTGTACACTGACATTCGGCGGATTTCTGCGCTCAACTGTGCTCTAATATGTTCAGCTTGTCTCTGGGAAAGACGGCAATAGTGGTATCGGCACATTATGTTGAATTATGCTACGTTTCGTTAGGTTAGATTAGGTCAGATTAGGTTAGGGTATCTTCGTCTTTTGTGCTTTACACTTCTATGCGGGGCTTTTTGCGCTTCACTGTGCCCTGCTTCATTCAGATTGGTCCTACGGAGGTCAGCAGAAGTAGTCCAGGCCCGTTAGTTTGGGTTAGGTTACGTTTGGTTATGTCGAATTTGGTTAGGTTAGGAGAGGATACCTTTGACTTTTGCGCCGTAAGTTGCCATTCGGTGGCTTACTGCTGACCACTGCGATTTAAGGCGCTCTGCCTTGCTGTGGCGAGGCGTGATGTGATGGCAGCGGCACGTTAGGTCGTGTTATTTTACGTTAGTTTAGGTACGGTTTCTTTGAGTTATTCTTGTATGTCTTCGACCTTGGGACATGTACACTATAATGCGGTGGACTTCTGCGCTCTACTGTGCTTTTCTGGATTCTGCTTGGAACTGGGGAACCCAGCAATAGTATTTGCGACGCGTTATGCTGAGTTAGGCTTCGTTTGCTAATGTAATGCTTGTTCGCCTTAGGTCCGCATAGCTTTGACTTTCGCGGTATACAATGCTATTCGTTGCAACCTGTGCGCCCTTGTGATCCGGTATGTTCCGCTTGGCGCTGGGTTGGCCAGCAATATTGGTCTAGGCACGTTAGGTCGGATTATGTTGCGCTTTGTTCTGCTGCGTTTGGAGAGGTAAGGATAGGATAACCTGGACTTTTGCGCTGTGCACTGCTATTCGGTGGATTTCTGCGCTCTAATGCGCTGAACTATACTCCGCTCGACTCTGGGAAGGCCAGCAGGAGTTGTCGCTTCACGATAGGTTGAGTTTGGTTACGTTTGGTTACATCACGATTGGTAATGTTCAGAGACGCTTGCAATGCCTTTTGCGCTATACGCTGCTATTCGGCGGATCCCTGCAACCTATTGTGCTCTAATATATTCAGCTTGGCTCTGGGAAAGACAGCAATAGTGGTGTCGGCACATCATGTTGGGTTAGGTTACGTTTGGTTTGGTTAGGTTAGCCTGGGTTAGGTTAGGATACCTTAGACTTTTCTGCTATACATTCCATTCTTACGCCCTCTGTGCTCTCCTCTCCTTTAATATGTTCTGCTTGGCGATAGAAAGGCCAGCAATAGTGGACTCGGCTCGTTAGCCTTTGTTAGTCCATATTTGTTTTGGTTATGTTGGGCCAGGTATGGATATGGTAAAACTGGCTTTTGCGCTACTCGCTGCTATTTGGTGGCTTCCGGCGCTCTACTGACCTCTAGTGTGTTCTGCTTGGAGGTGGGGATTTCAGTAATTGTGGCCTCGGCACGTTAGGTTAGTTTGTGTAACGTTTGGTTTTATTAATTTTGGATGGGTTAGGATATGGTAGCTTCGACTTATGTGATATGCACCGCTATCCACTGGTTTCATACGCTCTACATTGCTCTACTATACGCTGCTCGACAATGGGGTGGTCAGCGATAGTTTTCGTGGCACGAAACGATGAGTTAAGTTACGTTTGTTGAATTTAGGTTCGGTTATGGTAGGGAAGGATAGCCTTGACTTTGTGCTATACGCAGCAATTCGGTGGACTTCTGCGCTCTATAATGCACTGCTCGGCTCTGGGAAGGCCAGCAGTAGCAATCGCGGGTCCTTAAGTTGTGATAGGCTACGTTTTGGTGTGTTACGATTGGTAAGGCTTGTAGATGATGGATTCGCATTTTCTGCTATACACTGAGGTATCTACGTTTTGGTGTGTTACGATTGGTAAGGCTTGTAGATGATGGATTCGCATTTTCTGCTATACCTCCTCTCGTACACTATGCTTGACTCTGTGGAGGTCAGCAGTACTGGTCGCGGCACGTTACGTTGAGCTAGGTTACGTTTGACTACGATACGGTTGGTTATGTTAGGAGGGGCTACACATGGCTTTTTCGCCATACCCTGCTATACAATCTACTCTTCTCTAATGTGTCCAGTTTGGCTGCGAGAATGCCAGCAATAGTGGTCACGGCACGTTACTCTCAGTTAGGCTACGTTTGGAGAGGACATGTTAGGTCAGGTTGAGCTATGGTATCTTTGTCTTTTGTGCTTTACGCTGCAATGCGGCTAATTTGTGCGCTCTACTGTGTTGTGCTATATCCTGGTTGGCTGTGTGGAAGTCAACAATAGCGGTCTAGGAACGTTAGGTCGGGCTAGCTTACGTTTGGTTGTTATGCATGGTTAAGTTAGGCAGGTGTAGCTATGACTATTGTGCTGTACACTGTTATTCGTTGGATTTCTGCGCTCTGCTGTGCACTAATATGCTTTACTCGGCGCTGGGCAGCCCAGCAATAGTGGCCTCGGCACGTTCGGTTTAGTTCGCCAACGTTTGGTTGGGTTAGGTTATGACAGGTTAGGCTGGGGCATATTTGACTGTTGTGGTATACGCTGATATTTTGGGCCGCTCTGCGCTTTACTGTGCTCTGGAATATTCTGCTTGGCTGCGTGGATTCCAGCAATAGGGGTCTCGGCACGTTCGACTAATTTATGACACGTTTGACTACATTATGTTTGGATAGGTTCGTACAGGATAGCTTCGACTTTCTTGGCATAGACTGTTATTTGGTGGATTTCTGCGCTGTACAGTGCTCTACTATTCTCTGCACGACTCTGGGGAGGCCAGCAATAGTGGTCCCTGCACGATAATTTGAGTAATGTAACGTTTGGTTCTGGTATGCTTGCTTGTGTTAGGTACCGGTGTCCTTGACTTTCTCAGCATTGACTGCTATTCGGCGGTTTTCTGCGCCCCGTTCTTCTCGACGATGCTCTGCTCGACTCTGTGGAAGCCAGAAATTGGGGTCTCGGCTCGTTAGGTTCAGTTTTTTCACGTTTGGTTGGGTTAGGTTATGTCTGGTCTGGCTAGGACATATTCGACTCTTCTGCTTCATCCTGCTACTTGGTACATCTCTGCGCTCTGCTGTGCTCCAGTGTATTCTGCTTGCCTCCGAGGATTCCTGCAACAGTGGTCACGGCACGTGCGGTTAAGTTATGGTAAGTTTGTTCATATTACGTTTGGACATGTTAGGACAGGATAGCTTTGTCGTTTGAGCTATACACTGCTATTCGGTGGATTTCGGCGCTCTACATTGCTTTACCACACTCTCCCCGTCTCTGCGGTGGCCTGCAGTGGCGGTCGTGACACGGCAGGTTGGGAAATGTTACGTTCGGTTAGGTTAGGCTAGGTTAGCTTTGATTGGAGTGCCGCGCTGAATGGCGAGCGAGACGGACGTGTCCACGACGCTCCTACGATTGTGAGGTATTTTGGGCGGAAAAGTTCGTTTTCTGGCGTGTGTGCTAGTGCCACTCCGTGCGTGCGGTGCATGGGTGCACGTGGCCAGCGACTCGCGACGCGGAGTGTGTCGTGGTGCCGATAAATATTGAATTTGTTTGGTCGCTTCTTTTTTTCTTTTTTCCTGGCATCGACGAAGTTGTGGACGCCGCTACGACGCAGATAGGCGAGGGACGGTGCCCATTGCCTGCCGCGGAGCCACGGGCCTGCCCAGCGAGGGATACTTTGGCCGATGGCCACGGCAAAATTCAAGCGGCGGAGCGGGAGCTCGAAACCCGTACAGTGACAATCATCCCGGTGAAGCCAGAAAATTTACCTAGGAAGGAAGGTACGGGTATAGCTAGTGGCGTCGACGCGACAATAGTGGGGCTTCCCTCGTCGAATGGCAGGGCACTTAGCCTTGCTGCAGGTGCTACGAGGCGCGAGACTCGCAGCACCACATTGCGTAAGGCGCTGCCGGCGGACCTCGAGGTTGAGTGCTCCTACTTCGCTGATGCCGTCAGCGTCACGGGCTATGACGAAACGTCGTCTACGTGGGAGTCCCCCTCGAAGACGGCGAAGCGCCCGCCGCGGGCGGTGGTGGGCGAATATGATGCATTCGATGGTTTGTAGGATACTGATCACGCCCCGAAGCCCACGAGCATAAGCCGGGCGAAGACGCCCCTCCCGACACAGGATGAGCTCGCCAGTGTGCACCGTTCGCTGTCTGTTGTGGAAATGTCTGCCGTTATATCCTAGAATTGCGCGAGGATAGAGACGATGGCAGACAAGAGTAAAAACCTGCACGGCCCATACCTTCGCGCCTTCCGTATGTGCGCCAGGGTGGTGAACTCGATCGGCTGCGTGATGAGTATCCAAGTAACAGCCGGCCGTGCCCAGGAGGCGACGGCTGAAAGGGTCCGCGTGGTGATGGCGGTGATCGACGGTGTGCGGGAGAAGGATGTTTCACAGCAGGCGGTGATAACCGACTTGCGGGAGGACGATGCCTCCCAGCAGGAGGTGATCGCCTTGACTCACGCGGAGCTGGCTCTGGAGCGGAGGCGGTAATCGTCGACCCCGCGACCGCACGAAATGTGCGTGCGTCCGCGGGCGCCGTAGCAGCGGCACCGGCACCCGAGTTCGGTATGGAGGCTGCCCTCGCGGCACTCAGTCCCCGAATGGACGCAATGTTCGAGGAGCTCGTTCGTACGCTCCCCGTGGCGGCCGGGCTGGTTGCGCCTGCCCGAGCGCCGGAGCAAGCGAGCTCCACCGCCGGCCTGCGCAAGCGGATTGGGCAGGCGTCCTCCGCCGACACTGCCGTGGGCGCTTCCCGTGGAGGGCCCCTTGACGCCACGGCAATGGCGCCGGTCGCGGCCCAGGTCGCAGCCCGGAAGGCCACAGGTTCCAGCTGGTCTCTCGACAACGGTAGCCGCTAGAAGAGAGCGCAGTGGTACGCGGCCTCTGCCCCGCAACTGCACGCGAGAGTACCCAAGAGTGCGCCGAAGTGTGCCGGCGGTAAGGCGGGGCGCCGCGCATCGGAGACGTGCTCCGCTCGCGCGCATACCGCGACCGCCGCGAAGACCGGAGCGATGCCCGTTCACGACAAGAAGAAGAGAGACTACAAGCAGGGCCTCATCCTGAAGCGGCCGCCGTCGCGGTTTCGGTGCCCGAGGGCTCGAGCCTCCCTTGCGCGGAGGCATCTCCGCTCCAAGGGGAAAGATAAAACTCGCCGACCTCGGGATCGAGGACCTGCGCCCACGTCGGACCGCTCCCGGCTGTCTCCTGCTGGTGTTCGGTGGTCCAGAAGGCGCACAGCCAGCCGCCGCTCTCGCCGGGCGAATCAGCGACGCCTTGGAGCGATCCGGCGTGCGGATTACGGTTCCCACCAAAATAGCGGAGCCGAGGGTGACAGAGCTCGACGACTCTGTCACTCACCGCGAGGTGGCCGCTGCCCCGGCCAGGGTCTGTGATTGCACCGAGGCTGAAATAAGAACCGGAGTGATACGGTCTTCCCCTTCGGCGCTGGGCTCTGTATGTGCCCAGCGTCCCATCGCGGCAGCGAGATAGGCCGTCGATTGCGGGCGGATCGGCGTCGGCTGGACTTCGGCCCGCGTCGCAGCCTTAGAAGCACGGCGCCTCCAGTGCTTCCGTTGCCTTGCGTTCGGTCACGGGAGGGACGGATGCTCTAGCGCGGTGGACCGCAGCCACACCTGCCTCAGGTGTGGTGCGGCGGAACACCGTGCCGGTGGTTAGAGCGCGCCTGCAGCCAAGTGCCCGGTTTGAACCGGGCTCGCCCGCCCCTACAACCACCGGCTGGGCAGCAAGGCATGCTGCCATCCAAAGGCGAAATGCGCGGCTCGCCAGGCGCCTGCATGCGCCGCATCCGCCTCGGCGCCCGCGAGCGCCAACTCGAAAGCTGCGTCCGCGAATTCCGTTTCCGCGACCGCTACCGCGAAGGGCCCGCCGACCGGCAGAGCATCGCGCCCGCAGCCGGCCCGAAAGAAGGTGGGCCACGAGGAGGCCATGGACACGGCCTAAATTTCACGCCGTCCATGGTGCTCCTGGCCAACCTGAACCACTCGCGCGCGTCGCAGGGCCTGCTCCTGCAGACACTCATTGAGCTGGGTGTCGGGCTGGCTGTCACCGCAGAGCCGTACCGTATCCGCGATCAAGACGGGTTGTTCGTGGAACGGGACGGCTCCGTGGCCATCATCGCCAGGGTACTACTGCGGACAAGCGCACCAACGCTGCTTCGCATCGGTGAGGGATTCGTGGCGGTCTGCTGGAACGACGTAGTCGTGGTGCGGTGCAACTACTCCACCAGCCGCGGCCTCTCCTCGTGCGAGAGGTACCTGGAGGTTTCACTAGTGGACACATGGCTCGTCGCGCTCTGGTCTTGGGGGACTTCAACGCCCGCTCTGTGGCGTGCGGTTCCCAGCGAGCAGACGCTCGTGGCGAGGCCCTGCAGGATT
>NW_016908971.1:0-4202 GCF_001483705.2 Eufriesea mexicana | reverse complement strand
GCGCGGTGGACCGCAGCCACACCTGCCTCAGGTGTGGTGCGGCGGAACACCATGCCGGTGGTTAGAGTGCGCCTGCAGCCAAGTGCCCGGTTTGAACCGGGCTCGCCCGCCCCTACAACCACCGGCTGGGCAGCAAGGCATGCTGCCATTCAAAGGCGAAATGCGCGGCTCGCCAGGCGCCTGCATGCGCCGCATCCGCCTCGGCGCCCGCGAGCGCCAACTCGAGAGCTGCGTCCGCGAATTCCGTTTCCGCGACCGCTACCGCGAAGGGCCCGCCGACCGGCAGAGCATCGCGCCCGCAGCCGGCCCGAAAGAAGGTGGGCCACGAGGAGGCCATGGACACGGCCTAAATTTCACGCCGTCCATGGTGCTCCTGGCCAACCTGAACCACTCGCGCGCGTCGCAGGGCCTGCTCCTGCAGACACTCATTGAGCTGGGTGTCGGGCTGGCTGTCACCGCAGAGCCGTACCGTATCCGCGATCAAGACGGGTTGTTCGTGGAACGGGACGGCTCCGTGGCCATCATCGCCAGGGTACTACTGCGGACAAGCGCACCAACGCTGCTTCGCATCGGTGAGGGATTCGTGGCGGTCTGCTGGAACGACGTAGTCGTGGTGCGGTGCAACTACTCCACCAGCCGCGGCCTCTCCTCGTGCGAGAGGTACCTGGAGGTTTCACTAGTGGACACATGGCTCGTCGCGCTCTGGTCTTGGGGGACTTCAACGCCCGCTCTGTGGCGTGCGGTTCCCAGCGAGCAGACGCTCGTGGCGAGGCCCTGCAGGATTCAGCGCGGGGTTGGATCTGCGGTTGCTCAACCGGGGTTCCGTTAGCACAAGCGTCCGATGGAACGGCACGTCTGTCGTCGATTTGTAGTTCGCATAGCCGGTAGCTGTGAAGCGGGTCACCGGCTGGAGGGTTGCTGTGGAGGAGGGAACGCTTAGCGACAACCTCACCGCACCATGATGCTTGCCGTCACTCCTCGCACCGGTCTGGAACCACACAGCGGGATGCATGCCAGCGCGCCACGATGGGCGCTCCGGCGCCTAGGCCTCGAGCTCTTCGCCACGGCCGTCCAGGTCGTCGCCTGGGCGTATGACGCCGTCGTGCGCGAAAACGAAGGAACGGGGTTAGGGGCGGAGCGGCTGAGGGCGGCGATGACGTGCGCGTGCGACGTCGCCATGCCGCGGGTGAGGGAGCCACCTTCGTGGGGTGCAGTGCACTGGTGGTCGGCCGAAATCGCGCAGTACCGGGAACCCTGCGTGCTTGCGCGTCGCAGGGCCTGCTCCTGCAGACACTCATTGAGCTGGGTGTCGGGCTGGCTGTCACCGCAGAGCCGTACCGTATCCGCGATCAAGACGGGTTGTTCGTGGAACGGGACGGCTCCGTGGCCATCATCGCCAGGGTACTACTGCGGACAAGCGCACCAACGCTGCTTC
Organism: Eufriesea mexicana; assembly: GCF_001483705.2. Taxonomy (NCBI): domain Eukaryota; kingdom Metazoa; phylum Arthropoda; class Insecta; order Hymenoptera; family Apidae; genus Eufriesea; species Eufriesea mexicana. Next base: position 2,767 of record NW_016908971.1, on the reverse strand, counting down.
GCATCGGTGAGGGATTCGTGGCGGTCTGCTGGAACGACGTAGTCGTGGTGCGGTGCAACTACTCCACCAGCCGCGGCCTCTCCTCGTGCGAGAGGTACCTGGAGGTTTCACTAGTGGACACATGGCTCGTCGCGCTCTGGTCTTGGGGGACTTCAACGCCCGCTCTGTGGCGTGCGGTTCCCAGCGAGCAGACGCTCGTGGCGAGGCCCTGCAGGATTCAGCGCGGGGTTGGATCTGCGGTTGCTCAACCGGGGTTCCGTTAGCACATGCGTCCGATGGAACGGCACGTCTGTCGTCGATTTGTAGTTCGCATAGCCGGTAGCTGTGAGGCGGGTCACCGGCTGGAGGGTTGCTGTGGAGGAGGGAACGCTTAGCGACAACCTCACCGCACCATGATGCTTGCCGTCACTCCTCGCACCGGTCTGGAACCACACAGCGGGATGCATGCCAGCGCGCCACGATGGGCGCTCCGGCGCCTAGGCCTCGAGCTCTTCGCCACGGCCGTCCAGGTCGTCGCCTGGGCGTATGACGCCGTCGTGCGCGAAAACGAAGGAACGGGGTTAGGGGCGGAGCGGCTGAGGGCGGCGATGACGTGCGCGTGCGACGTCGCCATGCCGCGGGTGAGGGAGCCACCTTCGTGGGGTGCAGTGCACTGGTGGTCGGCCGAAATCGCGCAGTACCGGGAACTCTGCGTGCTCGCCCGACTCCAGTACACCCGGGCGCGGCGTCGACGACGCGCGGTGTCCGCCGCGGACATCGCGCGCCTCTATCGCGAGTACCGATCCGCGGTGGACGAAGTCCGGAGGGAGATTCGCAGAGCCAAATCCCGGCAATGGGACGAACTTCGAGCGACGCTTGAAAGCGATCCGTTCGAGAGCCCCTATAAATTAGTAATGAGTAAGTCAAGGGCATGGGCGCTCCACGTGACCGAGCGTATGGACCCCCAGCTCCTGCGGCGGGTGATCGACACCCTATGCCCGGTGGTCGAGGAGGGGCGGGGGGTGCAACAAGTTGCAGTGCGTTCGGAACTGATCGGATGGACCGACGAGTAGGGGGTCTCGTGCGAGTAGTTGGGCCGTGCGGTCGTTAGGATGGGGGCGTAGAGCTCCGCCCCCGGACCGGGCGGCATCCCGGGACGTGCCTTTGCACTGGCTCTTTAGGCGTGGGTTGACCGTGTGCGACGGCTGTTCGAGGGCTGCCTCAGGGCAGGTCGCTTCCCGGCAGGTTGGAAATGAGCCAGTGTCGTGCTGATCCCGAAACCAGGGAAGCCTCCGGACGCTCCGAAGGCATTCGGGCCGATATTCCTGCTCGACTTAGCGGGCGAGCTCTTCGAGCGCGTTCCAGCTGCACGCCTCCGAGAGAATTTAACGGACGTGGGTCCCGATCTCAGCGTCAGCTAGTTCGGATTCCTGCATGGTCGGTCGACGATCGGCGCGATTAAGCGCGTCCGTACCCTGTCGGAGGCTGCCGTTGACTGTGACTGGGTGGTGCTGGCGGTCGATGTGGATATCGCTAACGCTGGCGACCGTCTCTCTCTCCCGTTATAACCTAGGTCAGAATGACCACTGGCTGGCGTGTGGCGGCACGTCAGTTCGAGAGACCGTGGTCGGGCGCGCGTCGTCCGCAAGGTATGAGTGCGTTGCGGTGCGGTGGTATGCGTGTTGTGTGTGCCTGTAATCAACCCGTCACGCGTGCATGGGCATGATCGTTTCGGGTGCGATTTCTCGCCGCGCCGGGAGGGAACTCCTGTTGCGTCGCGGGGACGTGCTTGCAATTGCGTTGCCGCGAAGCGCGGGGCGCACCGAAATGCGAGTCCGCGCCGGGAGGGAACTCCTGTTGCGTCGCGGGGACGTGCTGGCAATTGCGTTGCCGCGAAGCGCGGGGCGCACCGAAATGCGAAGTGCTGGCCATCGTGGGGGTCTTAATGGGTAAAAATCCCACATAACCCCGCCCTGTCCCCTAAGGGCACCGGGTACCTTTGGAAGCTTCCCCACGTGAAAAAGGAAGAAAAAATGGTTAGCTTTGACTCTTGTGCTGCAAACTGCCATTCGGTGGATTTTTGCGCTCTACTCTGCTCTACTATGCTCTGCTCGAATGTGTGGTGTCCGTAATAGCGTTCGCGGCATGTTAGTTCAAGTTAGGCAAAGTTTCATTCGGCTACGTTTATCTGGGTTAAGTCTGGAAAGCTTTGGCTTACGTGGTATACACCGTTGCTCCAAGAATTATTGAGATCTCCTGTGCTCTAGCGTGTTCTGTTTGGATCTCGAGATTACAGCAATAGTGGTCCCGGCACGTTAGGCTGAGCCAGGCTATGTTTGGTTATGTTACGTTTGGTCCGTTTAGGATAGGATAGCTCAGACTTTTGTGCTATACACTAACAGTCGTTGGATTTCTACGCACTACATTGCTCTACTATATTCTGCTCGGCTCCTGGGAGGCCAGCAATAGTGTTCTCGGCACGATAGGATGGGTTATGTTACGCTTGGCTTGGCTATGTTAGGCTACGTTTGATTAGGGTAGCTGTGCTGGACTCTTGTGCTGTACACTGCTATTCGGCCGATATCTGAGCCCTGCATTGCTCTGATAGATTCTGCCTTTCTCTGGGGAGGCCAGCAACAGCGGTCGTGGCACGTTTTTTTGAGTTAGGTCACGTTCGGTAAGGTTAGATTCGATTAGGATAAATTTGATTAGCGTGGCTTTGACTTTTGTGCTATACACTGCAGTCCGGTGGATTTCTGCGCTCTTCTGTGCTCCAGTATATTCTGCT
>NW_016908970.1:0-688 GCF_001483705.2 Eufriesea mexicana | reverse complement strand
ATCTAATCACCAAGCTATGGCAGCTTATAGGTTTTGAATAGACTTATTCTCTGGCAAGTAGATGGCTATACTTGCCATTGGTTGAAGGCGTTAGGCGACCTATTCACCAAGCTATAACAGATTTTAGATTTTGAATAAACCTATTCTCTGGCAAGAAAATAGCTGTACTTGCCATGGGATTGAAGGGGTTAAGCGATCTATTCACCAAGGTATGTCAGCTTATGTGTTTTTAATAGACTTATTCTCTGGCAAGTAGATGCCTGTACTTGCCATTGGATTGAAGGCGTTGGTCGATCTATTCACCAAGCTATATCAGGTTATAGATTTTGAATAGACCTATTCTCTGGCAAGTAGATGGCTGTACTTGCATTGGATTGATTGCGTTAGGCGATCTATTCACCATGATATAACAGGTTATACATTTTGAATAGACCTATTCTCTGGCACGTAGATGTCTGCACTTGCTATTGGATTGAAGGAGTTAGGAGATCTAATCACCAAGCTATGACAGCTTATAGATTTTGAATAAACTTATTCTCTGGCACGTAGATGGCTGTACATGCCATTGGATTAAAAACGTTGGGCGACATATTCACCAGGCAATAACAGATTATATATTTTCATAATACCTATAGTCTGGCAAGTAGATGGCTGTACTTGCCATTGGATTGAAGGCGTTGGGTGATCT
>NW_016908969.1:33812-34599 GCF_001483705.2 Eufriesea mexicana | reverse complement strand
AAACCAATCGAAACGTCACGTAACCAGGCGCAACATAGGTCAGCATAACATGCCGTAGATACTTTTGCTGGCATTCACAGAGCCCAGCCGAGCATACTAGAGCAATGTAGAGAGCATAAATCCACCGAATAGCGGTCTATAGCATAAATGTGGAAGCTGTCTTATCCTAACCTATCCAATCGTATCATCCCCAAACCTAGCATATCAAAGCCTATCGTGCCACGACCACTATTGCAGGACTCCTCAGAGTAGAGCAGGGTATAGTAGAGCCAGGTAGATGGCAGAAAGCCACCAACTAGCACTGTATAGCGCAAAAGTCGAAGGTATCCTAACTTAACCGGACCCAACCAAACCTAACCACGCCAAACCCAACCTAACCAAACGTGGAATATCTAAACCAAATGCGCCGAGACCTCTATTACCGGCCTCAACACAGACAAGCGGAAAATATTAGAGGGGAGTGCAGCGCAGGAATTCGCAGGATAACAGTGTACGGCACAATCGCCGAAGCCATCCTAACCAAACCTAACAAAAGCTAACACAACCAAACGTAACCTGACATGACCTAACGTGCTAAGACTGCTATTACTGCCCTCCCCAGAGTCGTACAGAGTATAGGAGCGCAATGTAGATCGTAGGAATCCACCGAATGGCGGTGTACAGCTCAAAAGTCAAAGCTATCTTATCCTAACCTAACAAATCGCAGCATTACCAGACGTAGCCTAGCACAACGTATCGTGCCACGAACACAATTGATGGCAACACCAGGGACGCGCGGAGTATAGTA
>NW_016908969.1:30567-33544 GCF_001483705.2 Eufriesea mexicana | reverse complement strand
AAAAAAACGATCCACGCCCACTATTGCCGGGCTCCCCACAGACAAGCAGAGGGTCGTAGAGCAATGCGGAGCGCAGGTGTCGGACGAATCTCATTGTACACCACAAAAGTCGAAGCTATTCGAACCAAACATAACCTAACCTAGCCAACCCAAACCTAAACTGACTCAACCTAACTCGCCCAGGCCACCATTGCTGGCCTCGCCAGGGCAAAGCATAACATATTAGGGCACCGTAGAGAGCAGAATTCTTTCGTATAGCAGTGTGCAGAAAAAAAGTCAAAAATAACCTTTCTTACCTGGCCAAACAAAACGTAACCTAACATAACCTGAACCACCCTTGCGTGCCGAAACCACCATTTCGGCCTTCCACAGTGCCGGGCAGAAAATATTGGGGGAGAGTAGAGCGCAGAAATGCATAGAACCGCAGTGCATAGCACAATAGACGTAGCCAACCTATACTAACCTGACCACACTTAGCTCAACCGAACGTAGCATAACTCAACCCAACGTGCCGACAGCGCTACTGCTTGCCTCACCATAGAGAAACAAAATATACTATAGCAGAGCAGGGCGCAGAAATCCACTGTGTAGCATTGGGTAGCCCAAACGTCAAAGACATCCTAAACAAAATTTAGCCTGATGTAACCAAGCCAAACGTAATCTGCCACAACAAAACGCGCAAAGCCCACTGCTGCTGGCCTTCGCAGAGACAAGAGGAGCATATAAGAGGAGAGCGGATAGCAGAAGTCCTTAGGCTAGCTATGTATAGCGGAAGAGCCGAAGATATCGACACACTCCTCAATTAACCTAACTCACTCGAACGCAACCTATTTCGAACTAATTTGCCGAGACCACCGTTGCTGGCCTCCCCGAGTGAAGCAGAATAAGCTAGCGCAATGTAGAGCGCAGTAATGCACCGAAGAGCAGCGTATAGCACAGATGCCAAAGATAACCTTGGTGAACATATCATAACCTAACTTAACCAAGCGTATCATAACTAAACCTAACGTGACGCGACCACTATTCCTGGCGCCTCCAGAGCCAAGCAGAGTATCGATCGAATGGAATGAATCGATCGAATATCTCTATATAGCACAAAAGTCAAAGCTACGCTACCCAAGCCTTCCCTAGCCTAACCTAACCAAACGTAACGTAACACAACCCATCGTGCCGCGACCACCATTGCTTTCGTCCCCGCAGACATGTAGAATATGATATAGCACAGTGGAGCGCACGGATCCATAGAATAACAGTGTACAGCACAAAGGTCAAGGATATCCTAACCTACCCTATCCTAACCTAACAGAGCCGAACGTAACTTGACTCAACATGACGTGACGCGACCTCTGATGATGGCGTCCCAAGAGACATGCAGAATATTGAAGAGCACTGTAGAGCGCAGGAATCCATACAACAGCAGTCTGTATTACAAAAGTCAAAACAACCCAAACATTACCCGGTCAAACCTAACCTATCGCAACGTAACATAACTAAAACAAATCTGCCTCGACCACTATTACTCACCCCCGAGAACTAGCGGAACATATTAGAGGAGATCGGAACTCAGAAGGCCACATACCAGCAGAGTATAGTAGAAAAGCCGAAGCTATCCGCACACCCTAGAATTAACCTAACCTAACCGAACGCAACCTAACTCCACCTATTGTGCCAAGACTACTGTTGCTGGCCTCCCCGTGCGAATAAGCATATGCTACAGCAGTGTGGAGCGCAGAAATCGGCCGACTAGCAGCGTATAGCACAAAAGCCAGCGCTATCCCTAGCGAATCCTAACCTAACATAACCAAACGTAACATAACTCAGCCTAACGTGCCGAGACCTCTGTTGCTGGACTCCACAGTGCCAAGCAGAATATACTATAGCAATGTGGAGCGCAGAAATCTACCGAAATATAGCGTATAGCACAAAAGTCAAAGCTACCATAACCAAACCTATCCCAACCTAACTTGGCCGAACGTAACATGGCACAACGTAACGTGCCGCGGCCTCTATTGCTGGCGCCCCAGAGATATGCAGAATACGAAGGAGCACCGTAGAGCGCAGAAAACCATGGAATAGTAGTGTGCAGTACAAAAGGCACTGCAATCATAGCTTAACCCAACGCAACTTAGCGCAGACAAAGGTAACATACCTCCACCTATCTTGCCGAAACCACTATTCCTGGCCTCCGCAGAGTCAAGCAGATCGTACTAGAGCACAGTAGATAGCAGAAATCAACCGGATAGCTGTGTACAGCAGAAGAGTCAAAGCTATCCTGCCCTAGCCAAAGAAATATTAACATAGCCAAACGTAACATATCACAAACTGTCGTGCAACAACCGCTATTTCTGGTATCCCTGGGGACGAGCAGAGTACAGAAGAGCAATGAAGATGATAGGAATTTCACCGAATAACAGCTTATAGCACGAAAGTCAAAGCTGCCCTAACCGAGCTTGGCGTAACCTAATACAACCGAACGTAACCTGACTCAACCAAGCATGCCACGACCAGAGTTCCTGGCTACCCTAGAGCCGAGCGGCGCTTATCAGAGCAACGTGGCGCACGTAAATCTCCGGGTTGCAGTGTATAGCTCAAAAGTCAGAGATTCCCTATCCTAATCTAACCACACGTGACACAACCAAAGGTGACATAACTGAATCTGACGTGCCGAGACCACCACCTCAGTCCTCCCCAGAGCGAAGCAGTACGTACTAGAGCTCAGTAGGGGGCAGAATTACACAGAACGTCTGTGTATAGCGCAAAAGCCAAGGCTATGCTTACAAAATTTGGCCAACGCTAACGTAACCAAACGTAACATAACACAACCAAGCGTGACACGATAATTATTCCAAGCGCCCCCAGAGCTAGCCAAAGGGTATTATAGCAATGTAAAGCGCGGAAATCCGTCGAGCACCTGCGTATAGCACAAAATCCAAAGCTATCCTATCCTTACCAAACCAAACGTAACGAAACCGAACGT
>NW_016908969.1:17253-30113 GCF_001483705.2 Eufriesea mexicana | reverse complement strand
CCGAACGTAACATGGCACAACGTAACGTGCCGCGGCCTCTATTGCTGGCGCCCCAGAGATATGCAGAATACGAAGGAGCACCGTAGAGCGCAGAAAACCATGGAATAGTAATGTGCAGTACAAAAGGCACTGCAATCATAGCTTAACCCAACGCAACTTAGCGCAGACAAAGGTAACATACCTCCACCTATCTTGCCGAAACCACTATTCCTGGCCTCCGCAGAGTCAAGCAGATCGTACTAGAGCACAGTAGATAGCAGAAATCAACCGTATAGCTGTGTACAGCAGAAGAGTCAAAGCTATCCTGCCCTAGCCAAAGAAATATTAACATAGCCAAACGTAACATATCACAAACTGTCGTGCAACAACCGCTATTTCTGGTATCCCTGGGGACGAGCAGAGTACAGAAGAGCAATGAAGATGATAGGAATTTCACCGAATAACAGCTTATAGCACGAAAGTCAAAGCTGCCCTAACCGAGCTTGGCGTAACCTAATACAACCGAACGTAACCTGACTCAACCAAGCATGCCACGACCAGAGTTCCTGGCTACCCTAGAGCCGAGCGGCGCTTATCAGAGCAACGTGGCGCACGTAAATCTCCGGGTTGCAGTGTATAGCTCAAAAGTCAGAGATTCCCTATCCTAATCTAACCACACGTGACGCAACCAAAGGTGACATAACTGAATCTGACGTGCCGAGACCACCACCTCAGTCCTCCCCAGAGCGAAGCAGTACGTACTAGAGCTCAGTAGGGGGCAGAATTACACAGAACGTCTGTGTATAGCGCAAAAGCCAAGGCTATGCTTACAAAATTTGGCCAACGCTAACGTAACCAAACGTAACATAACACAACCAAGCGTGACACGATAATTATTCCAAGCGCCCCCAGAGCTAGCCAAAGGGTATTATAGCAATGTAAAGCGCGGAAATCCGTCGAGCACCTGCGTATAGCACAAAATCCAAAGCTATCCTATCCTTACCAAACCAAACGTAACGAAACCGAACGTAACATAACAGAACCTATCGAGCCGAGACCATTATAGCTGCCCTCCCCATAGAAAAGCTGAACATGATAGAGCACAGCAGGGCGCAGATATCCGCCAAATAGCACTGTGCAGCACAAAAGTCAGAGCTATGCTGTCATGACATAGATAAACGTAACATAGCCAAACGTAACGTATCTCAAACTGACGTGCCAAGACAACTACAGCTGGCTTGCCCAGGGACAAGCAGAACACAGTAGAGCATATTAGGGAGCTGGTATCTACCAAATAACATCTTATAGCGCGAAAGTCAATGCTGTCATATCCTAATCTGGCCAAACGTAACACAAGCAAAGGTAGCAAAGCAATTTAACGTGCATCGGCCACCATTTCTAGCATTCCCAGAGCAAGGCATAGCATAAAAGAGCACAGTAGGTTACAGAAATACACCGAAAATAAGTGTTTAGCAAGAAAGTGAAAGCTATCCCGTCCTAACCTTAACTAAGGTAGCGTAACCATACGCAACTTAAGACACCCTAACGTGCTGGTGCCACTATTGCCGCCACGTACAGAGCCAAGCAGAATACACTAGAGCAGAGAAGAGAGCAGAAGTCCATCGAATAGTAGTGCACAGCGCAAAAGTCCATGCTAACCTACCCAAACCAAATCAATCGTTGCACAGCCAATCATAACCTAACTAGGACTATCGTGCTGCGGCCACCACCGCTGGCCTCCCTGTCATATGTTAGGATAGTATATCTTTGACCTCTTTAACACACGCCGCTATTAGGAGCAATGCTGCCCTCTACTGTGCGCTAGGATGTTCTGTTTCAATCTGGGGATGCCAGCAGTTGTGGTTTCGGTACATTATGACGGGATACGCTATATCAGGTTAGGATGGGATAGATCAGGTTCTGTTAGGGTATCTTCGACTTTTGCGCTATAGGCTGCAATGCAGTGGATTTCTGCGTTCCACCGTGCTCTACTACATTCTGCTTGGCCCTGGGAGGCCAGCAATAGTGGTCCCGGCACGTTAGGCTGACTTATGCTACGTTTGGTTACGTTACGCTTGGTTAGCTTAGGATATGATTGCTACGAGTATTGTGATTCGCAATACTGCTCTGAGGACTTCTGCGCTATACTGTGCTGTAATATTTTCTACTTGGCACTGGGGAGCCCAGCAATAATTGTCTCGGCACGTTAGGTTGAGGTATGTTACGTTCGATACGGTTAGGTTATGTTATGTTCGTTAAGTGTAGCTTTGAGTTTCGCACTGTACATTGTTATACAGCGCTTTTCGGCGCTCTACTGCGCTCTATGATATTCTGTTTGGTCCTAGCGAGGCCAGTAACACTGGTCGCGACACGTTATGCTGAGTTAGGCTACGTTTGGTTAGATAATGTTCGTTTGGGTCAGGTTTGGATGTCTTCGATCCTTCTGCAATACACTGCGATTCTACGTATTTCTGGGCTCTACTTTGCTCTAATATGTTCTGTTCTGCTCTGTAGAGGATAGCAATAGTGGTCTCGGCACGTCAGGTTGAGTTAGGTTACGTTTGGTTAAGGCAAATAGTGCCAAATTCCGTTAGTGTAGTCTAGACTTTCGTACCATACACTGATATTCGGTGGACATCTGCGCTCTACTGTGTTGTAGTCTCGTCTGCTTGGCTCTGTGGAGGCCAGCAATAGTGGTCTCGCCACGTTAGGTTGTGTTACGCTACGTTTGGTTATGCTAGAGTGGGTAATGTTTGGCTTGTGTAGCTGTGACCTTTGTGCAATGCACTGCTATTCGGTGGCCTTCTGCGCTCTACATTGCTCTACTATGCCCTGCTCGACTCGGCGGGTCCAGCAATAGTGGTCTTGGAACGTTACGTTGCGTCAGGTTACGTTTAGATATGTTAAGGTTGGTTAGGTTAGAATGCGGTAGCTTTTACTTTTATGCTTCACACCGATGTTTCGTGGATTTCTGCGCTCTACATTGCTTTACTGCCGCCTGCTTGGCTCTGAGGACGCCAGAAATAGTGGTCGTGCCAAGCTTGTTTGTGTTATGTTACGCTAGGTTAGGGTGGGGTATTGTAAATTTGGTCAAGGCTGCTCCTTCTTTGTGCTATACACTGTTATTCTGCGGATTTCTGCCCTCTGCTCTCCTATAGTATGTTCTTCTCGACTCTGAGGAGCCCAGCAGTAGCTGTCTCTGCACGATGGGTTGAGTTCCGCTACGTTAAGTTGTGCTACGGTTGGTTAAGTTAGGTTTGGTATCTTTGACATTTGTGCTATGCACTGCAATGCGGTGTATTTCTGCGCTCTACTGTGCGCTAGTGTATTCTGCCCGGCTACGTGGAGGCCAGCAATAGTCCTCGGCACGTTAGGTTAGGTTACGTTACGTTTGCCTATGTTACGTTTGTCTACGTCAGGACAACATAGTTTTAACTTTTGGGCTACTCAATAGTCTTCGGCGGATACCTACGCCCTAGTGTGCTCTAATATTTTCTGCCTGCATCTGGTGAAGCCTGCAATAGTGGTCTCGGCACTTAGGGTTGGGTTATGTTACATTCGGCTATATCACGTTTGGCTATGTTACAGTTGGTTAGGTTTGGATAGGATGGGGTCGACTTTTGTGCTATACACTGCTGTTCGATGGACTTCGGCGCTCTACTGCTCTCTATCAGAATCTCCTTGTCTCTGGGGACGCAAGGGATAGTTGTCGCGGCTCGTTATGCTGATTTACGTTACGTTCGATTAGGTTAGGTTTGGAGTTGTTAAGGTAGCATAGCATTGACTTTTGTGCTAAACTCTGCTACTCGGTGGATTTCTGCTCCCTACCTTGCTCTACTGTACTTCGCTCAACTGTCGGGTGGCCACCAATTGTGGTCGTGGCTGGTCAGGCTGTGCTTGTTTACATTTGGTAGGCTTAGGTTGGGCTATGTCTGGTTAGGATAGCTTTGCCTTTTGAGCTATACACAGCTATTCGTTGAGTTTCCGCGCTCTAATCTGTTCTACTGTAATCTGCTTGGCCCTGTGGAGGCCAGCAATAGTGGTGCCGGAACGTCGTGATGAGATATCCTACGTTTGGCTTGGTTACGTTAGCTTGGGTTAGGTTTGGTTAGGCTTGACCTTTCCGCTGTTCACTGCGATTCTAGAGCCCGGCCCTCCTCTGTCATATTTTGCTTGGGGCTGTGGAGGCCAGAAATAGTGTCCGCGGCGCGATAGGTTGTGTTAGGTTACGTTTGGCTATGACAAGGTTGGTCATGTTAGGGCACTGTAGCTTCGACTTTCGTGCTATAATCTGCTACTCGGTGGACTTCTGCGCTCAACACTGATCAAGTATGTTCTGCTTGCCTCTGTGGAGTCCAGCATTATTGGTCACGGCAAGTTAGGTTGGGTTGCGTTGCGTTTGCCTTGGTTAGCTTGGGATAGATTTCGCTAGGCTAGCTTTGACCTTCGTGCTATACTGTTCTATTCGGTGGATTTCTGCGCTTTGCTGTTCCCTTGAATATTCAGCTTGTCACTGCAGATGCCAGCAATAGTGGCCTCGGCATGTTAGGTTGTGTTATCTTACGTTCGTCTATGTTACGGTTGGCTAGGTTAGGACAGGGTAGCTTCGATTGTTGTGCTATATTCCTGTCATATAGGATTCCTGTCATACTCTGTGCTCTACAATGTTCTGCATGGATCAGTGGAGGCCGAAAGCTGTGCTCGCGGCACGTTGCTTTGAGATATGCTACGTTAGGCTAAGTTAGGTTTATGTGGGTTTGGTTAGGATATCTGTGGCTTTTGTGCTATTCACTTCAATGAGGTGAATGTCTGCGCCCTACCGTGCTCTAGTACATTCTGCATGTCCCTGTGGATGCCAGAAAACGTCGTCCCGTCATGACAGGTTGAACTTCGCTGCGTTCGGGTATGTTACGTTTGGATAGGTTGGGGTGGGCTACGTTGACATTTGTGCTTTACGCTGCTATCCCGAGGATTTCCGTGATGTATTGAGCTCTACTATGTTCTGCTTTGCTCTGGGGACGCCAGGAGCATTGGTTGCGGAACGTCATTTTGAGACATGCTACGTTTGGTTTGGTTAGGTTAGGTCGAGTTAGGCCAAGATATCCCCCACTTTTTGCTGTACTCTGCAATGCGGTAGATTACTGTGCTCCACTGTGCTATAGTTTACTCTGCTTGCCTCCGGGCAGACTTGTAATTGTGGCGTCGGCACGTCAGGTTGAGTTATGTTACGTTTAGTGAGTTTAGGTTAGGCTACGTTCGATCATGTTAACTTAGACCTTCGTGCTATACGCTGCTCTCAGGTGTACATCCGCGCTCTACTGCTCTTTACCATATTATGCTTAGCCCTGCGAATGCCAGCAATATTGGTCTCGGCATGTTAGGTTTTGTTAGGTTACGTTTGGTTCGTCTAGGTTTGCCTAATTCCGGTAAGGGTAGCTTTGACTTTTGTGCTATACACTGTTGCTGGGTGGATTTCTGCGCTCTACTGTGATCTAGGCTTAGGGGTGGCCAGCAATAGTGGTCTCGTCACGTTATGTTGAGTTACGCCATGTTTGGTTATGTTATGTACGGTAAGGTTAGGGTAGGATAGTTTAGGCTCTTTTGCTATGCACTGCTGCTCGGCGGCTTTGTGCCATCTGCTGTGCTCTAATATGTCCCGCTTGGCTTTTGGGTTGCCAATAATGGCTGTCTCCGAACGTTAGGCTGAGTTAGGTGTCTTCTCGTTAGGTCAGGGTAGGAAGGTTAGTTCAGGATTTCTTTTCTTTTGCGCTATACACAGACATTCGGTGGATTTCCGCTCTGTACATTGCTCTACTCTACTCTGCTCGACTCTGCGGAGGCAGATTGTGGTATGTTATGATTGGTTAGGTCAAGTGCGGATATATTTGGTTAGGGTAGCTCCGATATTCGCGCTTTACGCTGTTATTCGTTGGATTTTTGTGATTTACTATGCTCTACCACATTGTCCTTGGATCTGGGGTGGCCAGGAGCAGTGGTCGCGGTACGTTATTTTGAGATAAACAACGTTTTGTTAGGATAGGTTGGGTCAGGTTTGGTTACGATATCTGCGGCTTTTGTGCTATTCACTGCATTGCGGGTGGACTCCTGCGCGCTACTGTGCTCTTGTACATTCCGCTTGTATCTGTCGGGACCAGTAGTGATGGTCTCGTCATGTGAGGTGGAGATAGGTTACGTTTTGTTATGTTACGTTTGGCTGGCTTAGGACTGGCTACTTTGTCTTTTGTGCCATAAACCGCTATTCGGTGGGTTTCTGCTATCTAATGTGCTCTAATATGCTCTGCTTGGGCATGGGGGGCCAGTAATAGTGGTCTCGGCACATAAGGTTGTGTGAGGTTACGTTCCCTTTGGTTAGGTTCGGAAGGTCCGATGGGGGTTTCTTTGACTTTTGTGCTGCAAACTGCTATATCGAGGATTCCTGCGTTCCATGTAGCTTTACTATACTCTGCTCGATCCCCGGGGGGCGAGTAATAGTGGTCGTGGCACGTCAGGTTTTATTAGGCTGCGTAATGTATGTCTAGGTTAGGTTAAGCTTGGTTAGGGTAGCTACGACTTTCGCACTTTACACTGCAATTCGATGGATTCCTGTGATCTACTGTGCTCTGCTCATTTTGCTTGGATCAGGGGAGGTCAACAGCTGTGGCTGCGGTACATTGCTTTGTGCTGTGCTACGCTTGGTTGTCTTAGGTTTAGTCAGGTTATGTCGGGATATTTTCGACTTTTGAGCTGTTCAGTCTAGTGCGGTGGACCTCTGCGCACTGCTGTGCTCTAGTACATTCTGCTTGCCTCCGTGGAGGCCTGCCATAGTGGTCTCGTCATGTTTGGTTGAGCTGTGCTACGATGGGTATGCTGCCTATGGCTAGGATAGGATAGGCTACTCTAACTTTTGTGCTTTGCACTGCTTTTCGTCGGATTTCTCTTACCTAAAGTGCTCTACTACATTCTACTTTGCTCTGGGGAGGGCAGGAGCATTGGCCGCGGCATGTTATGTTGGTTTATGCTGTGTTTGTTTAAGAAAGATTATATCTGGTTGGGTTAGTCTACATATGGCTCTTGTGCCATTCACTGCAATGCGCTGGATTCCTGCGCTCCAATGTGCACGAGTACATTCTGTTTTTCTCTGTCGAGGCCGGCAATAGTGACCACGTGATATCAGGTTCCGTTAGACTACGATTGGTTATAACACATTCGGCTAGGTTAGGATAGGCTGCTACGACTTTTGTGCAATACACTGCTATTCCGCGGATTTCTGCGATATAATGTGTTGTAATATGCTCTGTTTGTCCTTGGGGAGGCCAGTAATAGTTGTGTGCGCACGTTAGTTTGGGTTATGTTCCGTTTGGTTAGTTTAGGTTGAGATATGTTCGGTAAGGGTAGCTTTGACTTTCGTGTTGTACACTGCTTTTCGGTGGATTCCTACGCTAGACTGCGCTCTACTACAACCTGCTTGGCCTTGGGGAGAACAGCAATAGTGGCCGCGGCTCGTTATGTTGATGTAGGCTACGTTTGGTTAGGTTATGTTATCTAGGATTAGGTCTGGGTAGATATGACTTTTGTGCTATGCACTGCGTTTATATGGGCTTCTGGGCACTACTGCCCGAGAGTAACTTCACCTTGGCTCCGTGGAGGCCAGAAATAGTGGTCGGGGTTCGCTTGGTTGAGCTATGTCACGTTTGGCTATGTTAAGATTGTACATATTAGGATAGGACACCCATGTCTTTTGTGCTGTACACTGCTGTTCCGTGGACTTCAGCGCTCTACTGTTTCCTAATATTCTCTGCTTGCCACTGTGGAAGCCAGCGATAGTGCTCTCGGCACGTTAAGTTGTGTTATGTAACGTCT
This sequence comes from Eufriesea mexicana, assembly GCF_001483705.2. Lineage (NCBI taxonomy): Eukaryota > Metazoa > Arthropoda > Insecta > Hymenoptera > Apidae > Eufriesea > Eufriesea mexicana. The sequence goes on along the minus strand of NW_016908969.1, from coordinate 22,274 downwards.
GTCTGGGTTAGGTTGTGTCAAGCTCGGTCAGGTTATCTTTGACTATCGTGCTATACACTGCTATTCGGTGGATTTCTGTACTCCACTCGCCTCTACTATATCCTGCTTGGCACTAGGGCGGCCAGCCATAGTGGTCTCGCCATGTTAGGTTGAGCTGGGCTACGATAGGGTATGTCACGTTTGGCTTGGTTTGGAAAGGCTCCTTTGACTTTAGCGGTGTTCAATGGTATTCCGTGGATTTCTGCGCTGCAATGTGCTCCAATATGCTCTGCTTGGCCTTGGTGTGGCCAGTAATAGTGCTCTCGGCGCGTTAGGATCAGATATGTTACGTTCGGTTAGGTTAGTTTGTGTCCAGCTCGGTCAGGATATCCTCGTCTCTCGTGCTATGCACTGCTATTCGGAGGACTTCTGCACTCGACTAGCCTCTACCATGTTCTGCTTGGCCCTGGAGAGGACAGCAATAGTCGCGGCACATTATATTGAGTTAGGCTATGTTTAATTGTGTTATGTTATGTTATGTTTCGTTAGGGTGGCTTCGGCGTTTGAGCTGAACACCATTATACGGCTGGTTACTGTGATCTACTGTGCTCTACTGCATTCTGCTTTGCTCCGGGGAGGCCAGGAGCCGCGGTCGCGGCACGAGATGCTGGATTATGCTGCGTTTGGTTTGGTTGGACTAGGTCAGGTTAGGCTACGACATCTACGGCATTTGTACGATTCACTGCAGTGCCGTGGATCTCTGCGCTCTACTGTGCTAGGGCACTAGGGAATAGGGTTCATTCTGCTAGTCTTTGTGGAGGCCAGCAATAGTGGCCTCGTCATGTTAGGTTAAGATTTGCTACGATTGGCTGTGTTACGTTTGGCTAGGTTGGGATTGGCAACTACGAATTTCGTGCTATTCACTGCCGTTCGGTGGATTTCAGGGCCCTAATGTGCCCTAATATGCTCTACTCGGCTTTGCGAAGGCCATAAATGTAGGTCTCGTCACGTCATGTTTATTGACACGACGTTTGGATGGGCTGGGTAATGTCAGGTTAGGTAAGGATATGATTGACTTTTGTGCTACACACGGCAATGGTGTGGATTTCTGCGCTCTGCAGTGCTCTACTATATCCTGCATAGTTCTGGGTATGCTAGCAATAGCTGCTCCGCACGTTAGGATGGGTAATGCTACGTTTGTGTATGCCACGTCTGGTAAGATTTGGACAGTCTAACTTAGACTTTTGCGTCATACGCCGCTCGTCGGTGGACTTCTGCGCTCTACCGTATGCTATATGTTCTGCTTTGCTCTGTGGCGTCCAGTAATTGTAGTTACGGTACGTTAGGTTGTGTTAGGTTACGTTTAGTTGGATTAGGATATGTTAAGCTCGGACAGGTTAACTCAGATTTTCGTGCGATGCACTGCTATTCGGAGTACTCCTGCGCTGTACTGAGCTCTACTATGTTATGCTTAGCCCTGGGAATTCCACCAAAATTGGTCTCGGCACGATAGGTTGTGTTAGGTTGCGCTAGGTTAGTTTAGGTAGGGTTAAGTTCGGTAAGGATAACTTCGACTTGCGCGCTATATACTGTTCTTCTGTCGACTTCTGCTCTCGACTGCGCTCTACCATATTCTGCTTGGCCCTGGATAAGCCACCGACAGTGGCTGCAGCATGGTAGGTTGAGGAATGCTACGTATGGTCAGGTAAGATTAGCTTGCGTTAGGTCAGGATATCTTCGACTTTGTGCTATACACTGCTGTTCGTTGGATTTGTGCGCTTCGCATTTCTCTATTATGCACTGCTCGACCCTGTGAGGCGAGCAATAGTGGTCGTGGCAAGTTAGGTTGAGGTATGTTACGATTGGTTCGTCACGGTTAGGCTATATTTGGTTAGGGTAGCTCCGACTTTCGTGCTATACACTGTTGTACGGTGGATTGCTGTACCATTCTGTGCTCTAGTACATTCTGTTTGGCTCTGGCGGGGCCAGCAGCGGTGATCGCGGCGCTTTGTATTGAGCCATGCTACGTTTTGTTACGTTAGGTTAGGTCAGGTTAGGCTACGCTATCTACGGCTATTGTGCTGTTCACTGCAATGCGGTGGATTTCTGCGCACTACTGTGCTGTAGTAGATCCGGCTTGTAATTGTGTGGACCGACAATAGTCTTCTTGCAATGTTAAGTTGCATTATGTTGCGTTCGGATATGTTACGTTTGGCTTGGTTGGGATAGGCTACCCTAGCTTTTGCACTATCCTCTGCGATTCCGTGGATTTCTTCGCCTTAGTGTGCTCTAATATGCTCTGCTTGGGCAGGGATGGCCAGTAATAGTGGACTTGGCACGTTAGGTTCAGTTAGGCTGCGTTTCGTTATTTTATGATAGAGTGGTTTGGTTACGGTGTCTATGGCTTCTGTGCTATATATTGCAATGCAGTAGATTTCTACGGTCCGCTGAGCTGCAGTGTTCTCTGCTTGGCGCTGTGTAGGCCAGCAATAATAATCTCGGCCGGTTAGCTTGAGATATACTGTGTTCTATTATGCTACGCTTGGTGAGGTTAGGATATAGTAGTTCAGACTTTTGCGCTATACACTGCTATCTGCGGATAACGGCGCTCTACTATGTGCCAATATATTCTACTTGGCTCTGGCGAGGCCAGCATTGGTGGTCTTTGCTCGTCAGGTTGTGCTACGTTACGTTTGGTCATTTTAGGTTATGTCACGCTCGGTCTGGATTTCTTTGACTTTCGTGCTTTACACTGCTATTCGTAGGATTCCTGCGCTTGACTCCATTCTACTATACTCTACTTCGTCTTGTGGAGGCCAGCAAATGTGTTCGCGACACGTTACGTTTAGTTATGCTATGCTTGATTAGGTTACGTTAGTTTAAGTTTGGTCAGGTTGACTTCGACTTTCGTGCTATACGCTAATACCCGGTGGGTTCATGTGACCTACTATGGTCTAACGTATTCTGCTTTGCTCTGGGGAGTCCAGGAGCAGAGGTTGCAGCACGCCCTGTTGAGTTACGCTACCTTTGGTTAGGTTACGTATGGTCAAGTTATGTCGGGATATGTTTGACCTTTTTGCTTTACTCTGCAATACGGAGTATTCCTGCTCTCTGCTATGCTTCCGTATATTCTGCTTGCCTCTGCGGAGGCCAGCAATAGTGGTCTCAGCGCGTTAGGTTTAGTTATGCTACGTTTACGTAAGGCATGTTTGGATATGTTAGGAGAGATTAGCTTATACTTTTGTGACACTCACTGCTCTTCGGTGGATTTCCGCCCTCTACTGCTCTCTACTACATTCTGCTTGGCTCTGTGGAGGCCAGTAGCAGTGGTCGCGGAACGTTACGTTGGGCTGCGATACATTTTCTTAGGATACGTTAGTCCAGGTTAGGTTATGGTACCTTTGTCTTGTGCGCTCTACACTGCTGTTCGGGTGATTTCTGCGCTCCACTGTGACCTAGTATGCTCCGCTTTGCTCCGTGGAGGGCTGAAACTGTGGGCGCGGCGCGTTATGTTCAGTTCGGTTACGCTTGGTTGGGTTGTGTTTGTTTGGGTCAGGGTATGCTGTCTATGAATTTTGTGCTGTACGCTGGAATGCGTTGGCTTTCTGCGCTCTACTGAGCTCTAGTGCGTTCTGCTTGGCTCTGGGAATGCCAGTGATAGTGGCCACGACACCTCAGGTTTAGATAGGCTACGTTTGGTTAGGTTAAGTTTGCATTGGTTAGGTACGGATAGCATCCATTTTTCTGCTCTACGCGGCCATTCTATGGATTTCTGCGCTCTACTCTCCTCTACTATGCTCTGCTTGGATCTGCGGAGGCCAGAAATGCTGGTCGCGGCACGTTAGGTTGAGCTAGATTACGTTTAGTTGTGTCAGGCATTTCGGGGTTAGGTTAGGATTGCTCTGACTTTTGTGCTCGAGCCTGCTATTCTACAGACTTCTGGGCTCTACTGTGCTCCATCATATTCGGCTTGCCTCTGGGGACGCCTGCAATAGTGGTTGCAATAAGTTACATTATGATATCTTACGTTTGGTAAGGTTAGGGTAGGATAACTCTGACTACTTCCATATACACTGCTATTAGTTCAATTTCTGCGCTCTACATTGTTCTGCTATACTCTGCCCGACTCTGGGGTGGCCAGAAATGGTGGCCGTGACTCGGTAGGTTGTATTAGATTTCGTTTGGTTAGGCTAGGTTGGATTAGGTTTGGTGATGGCGGCTTCGACCCTTGTGCTATTCGCAGCTATCCGTAGGCCTTCTGCGCTCTACTGTGCTCTAGAAGGTTCTGATTGTCACTGGGGTGGCCAGATACAGAGGTCATACCTCGTTAAGTTTTGTTAGTACACGATTTGTTATGTTAGGCTATGTCGGACTAGATTAGGACATATGCGATTTTTGTGCTATACGCTGCTATTTGGTGTCTCCCTGCGCTCTACTGTGCTCTTGTAGATCCTGCATGGTCCTGAGAATTCCATCAATAGTGGTCTCGGCACGTTCGCTTGATATATGCTACGTTAGACTAGGTTTTGGTTATGCCCGGTTAGTTTAGAGTATCTTCGACTTTTGTGCTTAACACTCAAGTGCGGTAGATCTCTGCGCTCTACTTTGCTCTAGTGTATTCTGGTTTGCACTGGGGAGACCAGCAATAGTGGTCTAGGCACACTGGGTTGAGTTATGTTACGCTCGGTTAGGTTAGGCTGGTGCAGATGTGTCTTCTATGCTGTATACTACTATTCGGTGAATTTCTGAACTCTAATGTGAACTAATGCTCCCTGATTTGTTCTGAGAGTTCCAGAAATAGTGGCCGCCGCGCGTTAGGTTGAGATACGTTACCTGTGGTTAGGTAACGTTTGGTTGGTTTGGGTTATGATATATTTGACTTTCGTGCTATGCATTGCCATTCTGTGGATATCAGCGCCCTATTCTCCTGAAATATGCCCTGCTTGGCGCTGGGCAGTCCGGCAGTAGTGCCCTCGGCACGTTACGTAGGGTTATGTTACGTTTGGTTAGGATAGGATTGGTTATGTTAGGATAGGGTTACT
>NW_016908969.1:0-17036 GCF_001483705.2 Eufriesea mexicana | reverse complement strand
ATATTCCTCTAATATGTGCTGCTTAGCGATGAGAAGTCCTACGATAGTGGCCTCGGCACGTTAGGTTTAATTAGTTTGCATTTGGTTTGGTTAGGTTAGGTTATCTTAGGGCAGGATTTCTCTGATTTCTGTGCTATACACTGTTATTTGGCGGCCTTCTGCGCCTTAGTGTGCACCAGTGTATTCCGCTTGTCGCTGGGAGACCAGCAAGAATGGTCTCGGTTCGTTAGTTTAAATTAAGTTACACTCCTTTATATTACGATAGGATATGTTATTATAGGATAGAATTGACTATTGTGTTACACACAGCAATGCGGTGGATGACTGCGCTCTACAGTGCTCTAATATGTTCTGCTTGACTCTGGGGAGGCCAGAAATGGTGGCTTCGGCACGTTAGATCGAATTATGTTACGTTTCGTATGTCTAGGTTAGGCTAGGTTTGGTTTGGTTGGCTATGACTTTTGTGGTGTACAGTGATTTTCGGCGGATCTCTGCGGTCTACTGTGCTCTAGTATGTTCTGCTTGGCTATGGGGAGGGCAGCAGTAGTGGTCCCGTCACGTTAGGCTGAAATATATTGCATTTGATCATGTTACGTTTAATCAGGTTAGGATAGAATAGCTTTGACTTATGTGCTATACACTGCTATGCGGATGAATTCTACGCTCTAATCTGATCTGCTATACTCTGCTCGACTAACTGGTGGCCAGTAATAGTGGTCGCGGCACGTTACGTTGTGTTAGAGTACGTTCGGTTGGGATAGGTTACGCTTTGTTAGGTTAGGGTAGCTTTGACCTTCGTGCTATGAACAGTTGCTAGGTGGAGTCCAACGCTCTACTCTGCTCTTCCTTTCTCTGCTAGTATCTGGGGAGTCCAGCAATAGTGGTTGCGGCACGTTATTTTGAGTTATGTTACGTTTGGATATGTAACGGTTCGTTAGGGTAGGAAGGGATGGCTTTATCATTTGCAATATACACTGCTATTCGGTGGACTTCTGCGCTCCACTGTGCTGTAATTTGCGCCGCTTGGCTCCTGGGAGGCCAGGAATTGTGGTCCTTCACGATAGGTTTAATTAGGCTGCATTTGGTTAGATTACGTTTGGTTAGGTCAGTATAAGGTTGGTTTGCCTTTTGTGCTATAAACTGCTATTCGGTGGATTTCTGTGACCTTCATTGCTCTTCCATGCTCTGCTCGACTCTTGGGAGACCTGCAACTGTGGTATCGGCACGCTAGGTTGAGTTAGGTGACGCTTGGCTTGGATAGGTTAAGATAGGTATAGTCAGTGTAGCTTTGACTTTTGTGCTGTACACTCCTGTTGGGGCGATACTTGTACACTACTAGCATCTGATTTATCTTTTCGTCGCACGTTTGCGTGACATAGGTTTCGTTTCATTAAGTTAGGTTAGGATAAGTATGGTTGGGTTTGCTTTGACTTCAGTGCTATAAACTGCTATTCGTCAGATATCCACGCTCTGCGTTGCTCCAATTGCATCCGCTTGTCTGTGGTGAGGCCAGCAGTAGTGGACGAGGCCCGATTGTTTGTGTTAGGTTATGTATGTCTATTTGTGCTTAGTATAAGTTTGGTTGGAACGGCTTTGACCTTTGCGCTATACACTGCGATACGGTGTATTTCTGCGCTCCACTGTGCTATAGTATATTCTGCTTATATCTGGGGAGGGCAGCAATAGTGCTCTGGGCACGTTGGGTTGATCTGGATTAGGCTCGTATATGTTACATTTGGTTAGGATATGATGGGATATCTCCCACTTTGTGCTGCACACTGCATTGCGGTTGATTACTGCGCTCTACTGTGCTCTAGTATATTCTGCTTGGCTATGGGAAGGCTAGCAATAGTGGCCTCGGCACATTAGTCTGGGCTAAGAGAGGTTCGCTTGTGTTCCGTATGTTTATGTTAGGAACGGGTAACTGTGACTATTGTTCTAAGCACTGCAATTCTTTGGATTTCTGCGCTCTACTCTCCTCTATTATCTTCTACTTCGTTCTGAGGAGGGCAGAAATTATGCTCTCGGGAGGTCACGGTGAGTTAGGTTATGTCTGGTTACGTTATGTTTGGTTAGGATTGGATAGGGCAGCTATGACTTGTGTGTTATACACTGCTGTGCGGTTGACTTCTGCGCTCTACTGTGCTCTAGAGCGTTCTTCTTCCCCCCGTGGACGCCAGCAATTGTGGTCGCGGAATGTTTGTTTGAGTTATGTTACGCTTGGATTTGTTCGGGTAGGTTAAATTTGGTTAGTGTAACTATGACTTATGTGCTCAATACAGACCATCTATGGACTTCTGCGCTCCACTGTGCTGTATCATATTCCGCTTGTCTCTGGGGAAGCCAGCAGTAGTGGTTGCGGCAGGTTTGTTTGGGTTATATTATGTTTGGTCAGGTTAGGTGAATTTATGTCTGGGTATCGCAGAATATTGTGTTGTGCACTGCAGTGCGGTCGATTTCCGGCTCTACTGATCTCTAATATGTTCTGCTTGGCTCCGGAGAGGCCGGCAACATTTTTCTCGGCACGCTGCGTTGTGTTATGTTACGCTTGGCTTGGCTAGGCTACGATAGGACTGGTTATGATAGCTTCGACTTTTGCGCTATGCACTGCTATTCGGTCGATATCTGCGCTCTGCGCTGTCCTACGAGCATCTGCTTGTATCTGGGGTGCCAGAAATAGTGGCCGTGGCACGTTTGTTTGAGTTAGGATACGTATGGTTATATAAGGTTTAGTTAGGTTCGGACAGGATAGCTGACTTACCAGACGTAACCTAGCTTAACCCGACGTGCCGGGACCACTATTTGCGGCATCCCCAAAGTCGAGGAGAGTATAGTAGAGCAATGTAGAGTGCAGCAATCCACCGCATAGCAGTGTAAAGCACAAAAGCCAAATCTGTCTTGTCCTAACTTAACCAAACGTAGCTCAACCAAGCGTAACATATCTCAACCTAACGTGCCACGACCACTATCGCTCGCCTCCCCAGGGCCAAGCTGAATGTAGTAGAGCGCTGTCGAGCGCAGAAATCCACCGAATATCGGTTTATAGCACGAAAGTCATAGCTAACCTTACCGAAGGTAACCCAACCTAAACTAACCAAATGTAACCAAACTTAACCCATCGTGCCGGGACTAATATTTCTGGCATTCCCATGGCTTAGCATAATATAGCAGAGCACAGTACAGCGCAGAAATATTCCGAAGAGCAGTGCATAGCACGAAACTCTAAGTTAACCGGATCAAACCTGGCCTACCATTACATATCCAAACACAGTGCAGCACAACATAACGTGACGAGAACATTATTGCTGGCCACCAAGATCCAGTCAGAGCGCATTAGAGCACATTAGAGGGCAGAGATCCGCTGATTGTCAGTGAACTCAGTGAATAGCACAAAAGTCAAAGTGGCATATATTAACCTAGTAAAACTTTACATGACCAAACGTATCATAACTCAACCTAACATGGCGACACCACTAGTGCAGGCCTCCACAGAGACATGCAGAATATAGTAGAGCATACTAGATAACAGAAATACACCGAAAAATAGTGTACAGCACGAAAACCAAAGCTATACTTACAATACTTAACCTAACCCAACCTAACTAAGCGTAACCTAGCTCAACCTAACGTGTCGATATCACTATTGATGGCCTCCCCTGATCAAAGCAGAACATATTAGAACACAGCAGGGCGCACAAATCCGCGGACAGCTGTGTATAGCACAAAAGCCAGAACTATCATATCCTAACCTCACCAAACGTAACACAATCGAACGTAGCATAGCTCAACCTAACGTGCCGAGACCACCACTGCTGGCCACCCCAGAGCCAAGCAGAACACACTACAGCGCACTGGAGGGCAGAAGTCCACCTAGTGGCACTGCATAGCACAAAAGCCAAAGCTAACCTATCCTAATATATCCAATCATAGCATAACCAAACGTAGCATAGCTAAACCAAGCGTACCCCGACCACTGTTTCTGGCCTCCACAGTGTCAAGCAGAGCTTACGAGAGGGCAGGAGGGCGCAGAAGTCCATAGAAATACGGTGCATAGCACAAAAGTCATATGTTCCCAGACCGAAATCTGGATAGCGTGACCTAACCAAACCTAGCCTACATTAACACAACGTGCAGAGGCCACTATTACTGGTCTCCTCAAGGCCAAGCTGATTGTAGTAGAGCGCAATCGATCCTAGAAATTCATCGAAATAGAGTGTACGACACGAAAGTCAAATCTATGTTTACCGAACCAACCACAACCTAATCTAACCAAACGTAACATAACTCAACCTAACGTGCCGAGACCACTATTACTGGCCACCCCAGGGCCAAGCAGAGCATATTAGAAAACATTAGAGCGCCGTAATCCACGGAATAGCAGCGTTTAGGACAAAAGTCGTAGTAGCCAATCCTAACCTAGCCAAACGTGACGTACCCGATCGTACTCTAACAGAACCTGATATTACGTCACCACAATTGCCAGCCTCGGCAGAGACAAGCAGGATGTACTGGAGCACATTAGTGCACTGAAATCCGCCGCATTGCAATGAATGGCACAAAAACCATAGATAACCCAACGCAGCCTGACATAATCTAACCAGACCAAACAGAGCATAACCCAAAATGACGTGCCACTACCACTGCTCCTGGACTAGCTAGAGCAAAGCAGATTGTAGTAGAGCTCTTTAGATAAGAGAAATCCGTCGAAAAGCTGTGCAAAGCGCAAAAGTCACGGCAGCCTATTCTAACCTAGCCAAACGCAACACACCTAAACGTAGCACAGCTGAACCTAAAATGACGAGACCACGATGGTAGGCCTCCAGAGAGAAAACCAGAATGTTCTTGAGCACAGGAGTGCGCAGACATCAAATGCATATCATTTTATAGCACAAAAGCCAAACATACCCTGACCTTATATGGCATAACATAACCTATCCAAACGTAGTGTACCAAACATAACGTGACGAGACCAATACTGCTTTCCTTCACACTGCCAAGCAAGATACACTAGAGGACAGCGGGATGCAGAAATCTGCCGCACTGAATTGTACAGCACAATGGTCAAACACATGCTGACTAAAACGAAGCCTAACTCAACATGGCGAGCCGTGGCCACTATTGCTGGAATCCCCAGGGCCACTCAGAATGTAGTAGAGCGCAGTAGAGCGCAAGCACGCTCCGAATAACAGTGTATACCACGAGGGTCAGAGCTAGCCAAGCATAACCCAAGCCAACATAACCTAGCCAAACATAGCGTAACGCAACTTAACGTGTCGAGGCCACTCTTACTGTCCCCACCAGAGTCGAGCTGGGTATAGTAGAGTAATGGAGAGCGCAGAAGTCCACCGAATAGCAGTGTATAGCGCAAAAGCCGAAGCAGCCATCTACTAACCTAACCAAACGTAACATAGCCAAGCGTAACATAGCTAAGCCTAACGTGCCTGCACCACCATTGCTGACAGCCCCAGAGTAAAGCAGTATATACTAGTGCACAGGAGGTCGCAGAGAGCCGCCGCACTGATGTGCAAAGCACAAAGGTCTAAGATATTCTAACCTAGCCTGACATAACCTATCCTAGACGAAAGAAGCGTAACTCAGCCTAACGTACCGCGACCACCATTGCTGGCATCCAGTGCTCCAAGCGGGGCACATTAGAGCACAGCAAAGCGCAGATATCCACCGAACTGCAGTTTATGGCACAAAAGTCAAAGCTATCATGTCCAAACCTAACCAAATGTAACATATGCAGACATAACGTAACAAAATCTCACGTGCCACGACCGCTATTGCTGGCCTCAAGACAGCTAAGCATAGTATAGTACAGCAACTTAGAGCGCAGAAATCCACCGCATAGCTGTGTGTAGCACAAAATTCGATGGTATCCTAACATAACCTGACCCAACCAAACCTAACCGAAAGTAGCGTAACTCAACGTATCGTGCGGAGACCGCCGTTGCCTGCCTCCCCGGAGCCAAGCAGAAAATACTAGAGCAGGGTAGATCGCAGAAATGCAGAGGACAGTAGCGTGTAGCAAAGAAAGGCGAAGCTCTCTTATGCTATCACAACAAATCTAAACACATCCATACGTAACATCTCCCAACCTAATGTGGCGCGACCACTATTGCTGGCCTCCACATAACCGTGCATAGAATATTAGGGCACTGCAGAGCGCAGGAATCCACGGCATTGCAGTGTATACCACAAAAGTCGAAGATATCCTAACACAACCAGTACAAGCCCAACCAAACCAAAAGGTGTCTAACTAACTATAGCGTGCAGGAAACACGATTGCTGCCCTCCCCATAGCCGTGCAGAACACAGCAGAGGACAGCAGTGCCCAGATATCCATAGAACCGCTCGGTATAGCAGAAATGTCAAAGCTACCAATATCTAACCCAAAGAAGTGTAACACAGCCAAACGTACCTGACAAAGACTAACGTGCTGCGGCCGCTGTTTCTGTCTCCAGAGCAAGCCAGAGCATATGAGATTGCAGTATAGAGCTGAAATACACTGAGTGGCAGTGTACGGCTCAAAAGTCACAGCAAAACTCTCATAACCTAACCGATCATAATATCACCAAAAGTAACATAACCCAAACTAACGTGCTCCGACCACTATTGCTGGAACTCCAGGGCCAAGCAGAATGTAGTAGGGCACAATATTGCGCGGAAATCTACCGAATAACTGTGTATACCACGAAAGTCACATCCATCCAGCCTAACACAAACAAACGTAAACTAACCAAACGTAGCCTGTCCCAACCTAACGTGCCGAGGCCAGGATTGCTGGCCACCCCGGGGTCGAGCAGGGTATAGTAGAGCAACGCAGAGCGTGGACGATCCCGGACTGGCAGTCTATAGCACAATAGTCAAATCTATCCCATAGTATCATATCCAAACGTAATATAAACAAACGTAGCTTATCTTTACCTCACGTGCCGAGACCTCTGTTGCTGGCTTCCCAAGAGACAAGTAGAATATGCTGCAGCACACCAGAGCGCAGAAGGCCGCCAAATAAGAGAGTATAGCACAGTAGTTTGAGAAACCCTAACCGAACCTGACTTACACTAACCAAACCAAACGTAAACTAACTAAGCCTAACGGGCGAGCCCACTATTGCTGGACTCCCCATCGCCAAGAAGGACGTAATAGTGGAGTGTAGAGCGCAGAGGTCCATAAAATTGCAATCAGCAGTAGAAAAGGCAAAGATATCCTAACCTAACCCAGATTAGGCAAACACAACCGAACGTATTCTAACACAACCTAACGTGCCGCGACCACTATTACTGGCTTCAGGATAGTCGAGCAGAGCATAGTAGATCAATGTAGAGCGCAGATGACATTCGCATAGCAGTATATAGCACAGAAGTCAAAGCTATCCTTACCTAACCTGACCAAACGTAGCATAACACCTCCCAACGTGCCGAGACCGATGTTGCTGCCCTCCCCAGAGCCAAGCAGAACATATTAGGGCAACGTAGCTCGCATAAGACTACGGAATAGCCGTGTGTAGCATTTGAGTCGAAGCTATCCTATGGTAACCTGTCTAAACGAAGCACAACCAAACGCGACATATCTCAGTCTGACGTGATGGGAGAACTACTGCTGGCCTCCCCATAGCCAAGCAGAACATGCTATGGCGCAGTAGACTACAGAAATCCGCCGAAGAGCATTGTACAACACAAACGTATAAGCCATCATAGCCAAATTTAACCCAACATATCCGAACCAAACTTAACCTAACACAGCAAATAGAGCCACGGCCGCTATTGCTGCCCTCGCCAGATACAAGCAGAGGCTAGTAGAACAATGCAGAGCGCAGGTATCTACCGATTGTCGGTGTATATCACAAAAGTCAACGCTATCCTGACCAAACCTAGCCTAACCTAGACAAACCAAACGTAACATAATTCAACCTAACGTGCCGAAGCCACCACAGCTGTCCTCCCCGGAGTCAAGCAGGGCATATTAGAGCACAGTGGAGCGCAGACGTCGTCCGTATAGCAGTGAATAGCGCACAAGTCCAAGCTATCCTATCCTAACCCTACCAAACGTAACATATCCCAACGTAACGTAACTCACTCTGACGCGCAGAGGCCACCATTTCTGCCCTCCCCAGGGCCAAGCAGAACGTGTTAGGGCAATGTAGAGCACATAAGTGTACCGAATAGCCGTGTATAGCACAAATGCCGAAGCTATCCTGTCCTAACCTAACCAAACGTAACATAACCAAACGCAGACTTACTCAACCTTACATGACACGACCACTATTGCTTGCCTCCCGAGACGAGCAGAGTATAGTTGGGTACAGTGGAGCGCAGGAAGCAAGCAAATAGCAATACAGCTCGAAAGTCAAATATATCCTAAACCAACCAGACCAAACCTAACCTAACCAAACTTGGAATGACAAATCCTAACTTGCCGCGACCACTATTCCTGGCTTCGCCGAGCCGAGCATATCATATTAGGGCACAGTGGAGCACACAGGTTCAGAGAATATCAGTGTTGGGTACTTAAGTCAAAGCTGCCCTAACCTAACCCGACCCAATCTATCATAACCAAACGTATCCCAACTCAGCAAAACGTGCCGCGGCCAGAATTGCTGGCCTCCACGGAGCCAAGCAGAGCATAATAGAGCACAGTAGATGGCAGAGATCAACCGAATAGCAGTGCATAGCAGAGAAGTCAAAGCCAACGTAACCAAACGTAGTCCAACCTAACATAATCGAAAGTAGCCCAACAAAACCTACCGAGCCTTGCTGCTATTGCTGGCCTTCGCATAGTAGAGCAGAGTATGGTAGAGACATGAAGAGAGCAGGAATCCAGCAAATAGCAGTGTATAGCGCATAAGTCAAAGATTCCCTATCCTAACATTTCCAAACTTTATATAGGCAAACGTGACATAGCTCAACCTAACGTTTCGAGACCAATATTGCTGGCCTGCCCGGAGGCAGGCTGGGCAAACTATAGCAGAGTCGATCGCAGAAGTCAACCGCCCTGCAATGTACAGCACAAAAGTCAAACATGCCCCGGCCTATCCTGATATTGCCTAACCTATCCAAACGTAGTGCAACTAAACATGACATGACGAGGAGAATATTCCTGGCCTCCTCAGAGCCAAGCAGAGCATACTACAGCACATTATATCGCAGGTAACCAGCTAACAGCAGTGAATAGCTCAAACGTCAAAGTAGCGCATTATAACCATGCCAAACGTAACACAGCCAAAGTTAGCCTATCTCAACCTAACATGGAGAGACCACTATTTCTGGCCCCCACAGAGACAAGTAGATTGTACTAGAGCACAATAATGCGCAGATATCCGACACAATGCAGTGTACAGCGAAAAAGTCAAAGTAGCATATCCTAACCTAGCTATCCGTAACGAAATCGAACGTAACCTAGGGCAACCTAACATGACGATACCACTATTGCTAGCCTCCACAGTGAGACGCAGAATGTACTAGCGGACAGTAGAGCGTAGAAGTTCACCGTATTGCAGTCAAGAGAACAAAAGTCGAAGCTATCCCAACCAAACTTGACCTAACCTAACCTGACGAAGAGTAACATAACTGAAACAAACTTGGCGCGATCGCCATTTCCCGCCTCCCGAAGCTGAGCAGATTGTGGTAGAGCAATATAGAGCGCAGAAACCCACCGATTCGCGGTGTACGCAAAAAAAGTCAAGGAAACCCTAACCGACACTTCCCAACCTAACTTAACCAAACGTAACCTAACTCAACCAGACGTGCCGCGACCGCTATTCCTCGACACCACAAAGTGGAGCAGGGTATAGTAGAACAATGCAAAGCGCTGAAATCCACCGAATAGCTGTGTATAGCACAAGAGTCAAGGCAATTCTATCCTAAATGATCCAAACGGAATATAACCCAACATAACGTAACTTAACCTAGCGTACCGAGACCACTATTACTGGTCTCCCCAGAGTCGAGCAGAGTATAGTAGATCACAGTAGAGAGCAGAAAGCCACTAAATATCAACGCACAGCACAAAAGTCAAAGATAACCTAACCAGACCTAACCTAACCTACAGAATCGTAGCTTAACTAAACCTAACGAGAAGCGAACACTATTGCTGACTTTCCCAGAGACAAGCAGAACATGATAGGGCACAGTGGAGCACAGAAGTCCGTTGGATATCTGTGTTGAGCACATACGGCAAAGCTATCCTAATCTAACACAACCAAACCTAACCAAGCCAGACGTATCCAGCCAAGAGCTAACGTGCCGCGGGCAGTATTGCAGACCTCCACACAGCCAAGCAGAGCATACCTGAGAAGTGTAGGGAGCAGAAATCTATTGAACCGCAGTGTATAGTAGGAAAGTCGAAGCTATCGAAACATAACCAGAGCTATCATAACCTAACAAAACGTATCTTATCTCAGCCTGTCGTGCCGAGAAAATTATTACCGGTTCCCCTGAGCCAAGTAGAACATACTAAAGCAAAGTAGAGGGTAGAAACCCACCGAAGAGCAGCGTACATCTAGAAAGACAAAGCTATACAAACGTAACCCGAACCTGCATGACGTAACCAAACGTAGCTTGGCCCAACCTAATGGGCCGAGACCACTACTGCTGGATACCCCACAGACAAGCAGAGCATACTAGAGCACTGTAGAGCGCAGATACCCACTGAATATCACAGTATAACTCAAAAGACATAGCCACCATAACCGAACGTATCCTAACCTAACCTAACGAGACGTAACCAAACAAACCCTATCGTGCCACGATCGCTATTGCTGGTCTCCCCAGAGTCGAGCAGAGTATATTGGAGCAATGAAGAGCGCTGACACAAACCGAGTAGCAGTGTATAGCAAAAGGTAACAGATATCCTAACCTTACCTGACCATACCTAACATAATCAAACGTAACCACTCCCAAACTAACGTGCCGAGACCACTATTGCTGGCCTCCCAAGCGATAATCAGAGCATATTAGAGCACAATAGAGCGCAGAGGTCCTCCGAATAGCTGTGTATAGCACAAAAGTCAAAGATACCATGACATAACCCTTTTTTCACGTGGGGGAAATCTTCCAAAGATACCCGGCCCTCTTATGGGAGGGGCCGGAGTTATGCGGGATTTTTACCCACTAAATCCCCCACGATGGCCAGCACTTCGCATTTCGGTGTGTCCTGGACTTCGCGGCGACGCAATTGTCTGGACGCCCCAGCGACGCAGCCGTAGTTCCTCGCCGGCGCGACGAGAAATCGCACCCAAAAAGTCCTTGTCCATGCGCGCGAGACGGGTTTATGACAGGCACACAAAACACGCAAATAACCGCACCGCAACGTACGCGCATCCTGCAGACGCCGCAAGACCATCACGCGACGCCGCGCTCCCGGACTACGGTCTCTAGAACAGACGGGCCCCCACTCGCCAGCCCCTGGTCACCCTGACCTAGGTTACAACGGGAGAGGGAGACGTTCTCCCCGGTCATGACATAACCTGACCAAACCTAACCTAACCTGACGTAGAATGCCTACACTTAACGAGCCGAGACTCCTATTGCTGTCTTCCCCGGAGCATAGCAGAGTGTATTAGATCACAGTAGAGCTCAGAAATCCACCGAATAGCGGAGCATAACAAAAAAGTCAAAGGCATCCTAACCAAACATAACCGCACCAATCTTAACCAAGCGTAACCTTGCTAAACCAAACGTGCGACGACCATAATTCCTGGCTTCCACAGAGACAAGCAGATGCTAGTAGTGGAATGCAGTGCTCAGATATCGACCAAAGAGAAGTGTACAGCACAAAAGTCAAAGCTATGCTAACCATACATATCCGAACCTAGCTAAGCCATGCGTAACATAACTCCACCTTACGTGCCGAGAACACAATTGCTGGCCTCCCCAGAGCCAAGCAGAAAATTGCAGTGCACAGTAGGGTGCAGAAATTCAACGTATAGCAGTATATAGCGCAATGGTCATAACAATCCTAAGCAAACGTAACCTAACCTTACCTCACCAGGCGCGACATAAATTATCCAAGCGTGTCACGACCACTATTGCTGGAATACCCGGGGTCCAGCGGCTGCTAGTAGGGCAACACAGGGCGCAGATGTCGACCGAATTGCAGTGTACATCACAAAAGTCAAAGTTATCCCATCCTTATATATCCAACATTAGCATAACCAGACATAATATAACACAAACTAACGAACAGCGACCACCATTTCTGGCCTCCACAGGGCCATGCAGAATAAGTTAGAACACAGTCGAGCGCAAAAATCCCTCGAATAGCAGTGTACAGCACGAATGTCAAAAATAACCTGGCCGAGCTAACCTAACCTATCCTAACCGAACGTAGCATAACTCTACCTAACGTGCTGAGAACACTATTGCTGGCCTCCCACGAGCCAAGCAGAAAGCAGTAGAACACAGTAGAGCGCAAATATCCACGGGCAGCGGTGTACAGCACAAAGGTCAATGCTATCCTCTCCTAACCTCACCAAACGTAATACAACCACATGCAGCATAACTCAAACTAACGTGCCGAGACCACAATTGGTGGCCACCCCAGAGCCAAGCAGAATATACTAGAGCACAACAGAGCTCAGAAATCCACCGCAGGGCAGTGTATAGCACAAAAGTCTCGCATGCTCTCGCCTAACCTGTCCTTATCTACCCAGCCATAATATAGTGTAACAGAATATGACGTGAAAAGTCCGATTTTGCTGGCCTCCCATGAGCCAAGCAGAGCATATTACAGCACATGAGAACGCAGCAATGCCCCGAAAAGCTGTGAATAACGCAGAAGCCGAAGCAACCTATCCTAACGTATCCAAACGTAACGTGACCAAACGTAGTCTATCTCAAATTAACATGACGAGACGACAATTCCTCGCGTCCACAGAGCCAAGCAGAATGTAGCAGGGCACAGTAGATCACCGAAACCTACGGAATAGCAGTGTAAAGTACGAAAGCCGAAGTAGACGATCCTAACCAATCCGATCGTAGCATATGCAAACGTAACCAAATTCAATCTTACATGCCGAGGCCATATTTCCTCTCCTCCACAGAGACAAGCAGAGTGTTCTAGAGCACAGTTGTGTGCAGAAATCCACCGCATTGGGGTAAACAGCACGGAAGTCGAAGATATCCTATCCTAACCCAACCTAACCTAACCTAACCATACGTAGCATAACTGAACATAGCCTGCCGCGACAACAGCTGCTGGTCTCCCCATAGCAGGGCAGAATATAGTAGAGCACAGATCACAGGAATCCAACGGGGAGCAATGTATAGCGCAAAAGTTAAATCGATCCTAACAAAGCTTAACCTGACCCTACCAAGCTAAGCGCAAGCTAACTCATGCTGACGCGCCACACCCTGAGCTGCTTGCCTCCACAGAGACGATTGGGTTATAATAGTGCAATGCCGATCATGGAAATCATCCGAATATCAGTGTATTGCACGAAAGGCAAAGAAATCATAACCAAACCTTCCGAGTCTAGCCCAACGAAACGTAATCTAACCCAAACCCACGTGGTGGGCTACCACTACTGGCCACACCAGAGCCATGCGGAGTATATTAGAGCACGTTAGGCGGCAGAAATCCACCGTATAGCAGTGTACACCACAAACTCAGAGTAGCATATCCCAACCTATCCGAACGTAGCATAACCACACGTAGCACAACATAACCTAACGTGCCGAGATTAGAATTTCTGGCCTCTCCGGAGCCAACCAGAATATACTAGAGCACAGCAGCGCGCTGGGATACACCACATTGCAGTGTATACCACGAAAGTCAAACATGCACTGACCTAACCTGATCTTACCTTACCTATCCGAACGTTGTGTACCTCAACATAACGTGACGAGACTAATATTGCTGGCATCCTCTGAGCCAAGCAGAGCATATTAGAGCACGCTAGAGCGAAGTAATGCACCGAAGAAGAGTGAACACCACAAAGGTCGAAGCAGCCTATCCGCATATAGAAAAACTTAACGTACTCAAACGTAACCTAACTCAAACTGACATGGCGAGAACACTACTGTAAGGTCTCACAGGGACAAGCAGAGTGTACTACAGCACAGCAGTGTGCCGAATTCCGCCGCATTGCAGTGTATAGCGCAAGGGCCGGAAATATCCCGACCTAACATGGCCTAACCTAAGCTAGCCATTCGTTGCATATCCCAAAATAGCGTGCCGCCGCCACAGCTGCCGGACTCCCCATGGCAGAATATTATAGAGCACAGTAGATCACAGGAATCAACAGTAGAATAGTGCATAGCGCGAAAGGCAAGGCAATCCTAACCAAACTTAACCCAAACTAATCAAGCCGAACGTAACCTAATTCAAACTAACGTTCCACGCCCAACACTGCTCGCCTCCCCAGAGTCGAGCAGAGTATTGTAGACCAACGTAGAGAGCAGAAATACACCGCATTGCAACGCATAGCACAAATGCGAATGATAGCCTAACCTAACTTGTCCCAAACTAACCTACCCAAAGGTAGTGAAACTCGATATAGCGACACGAGACCAAAAATTGCTGGCCTCCCAAGAGGGAACAAGAGCACATTAGAGCACATTATATCGCAGAAATCCACCGGAGAGCAGTGCAAAGCGCAAAAGTCAATGTAACCTATCCTAACATACCCATACGTCACGTATCAGAACGTAACGCAACTCAACCTAACAGGTCGAGAACACTATTGGTGTCCTCCACAAAGAAAAATAGAAGGTGCTAGTGCACAGTAGAGCGCAGATATCAACCCTATTGCAGTGGATAGCACAAAAGCCTTGGATATACTGGCATAACCTGACCTACCTTGACTAAATCGAACGTAGCATAACACAATATAACGTGCCGCGAACACAGCTCCTTGCCTCACCATGGCCTAGCAGAATGTATTAGAGCACGGTTGAAAAGGAAAGTCCACCGAATGCAGTGTACAGCACGAATGTCGCAGCTACCATTCCCAAACTTAGCCAAACCTAACCTAACAAAACGTGACCTAACTCAACCTAACGTGCCCCAACCGCTATTGCTCGAATCCCCAGAGCGGAGCAATGTATAGTAGAGCAATGTAGAGCTAAGAAATCCACCCAATAGTAGTGTACAGCACAAGAGTCCTGGATATAGTAATCTAACCTGGCCTACCCTAACGCAACCTATCGTAGCATAACTCAACATTTCGTGCCGCGAATACCGCTTCTGGCATCCCCAGAGGGAAGCAGAATATAGTAGAGTACAGCAGGTCACATGAATCCACGGAATAGAAGTGTACAGCTCGAAAGTCAGAGCTGTCCAAGTTAAACTTAGCATAACCGGTCATAACCAAACGTAACTTGACACAAAGTAACGTGCCAAGGTCACTATTGCTCGCCTCCCCTGTGCCGAGCAGAGTATGGTGAGAGCAATGTAGAGCGCATAAATCCAACGAATGGAAGTGTACAGCACAAACGTCAGAGGAATCCGCACCAAGCCTACCTAACCTAACCAAACGAACCGAATCCTATCTCAAACTAACGTGCCGTAACCAGCATTACCGGCCAACCCAGAGCCAAGCTGGGCAAACTGGAGCAGAGTAGATGCCAGAGATCAACCTCGCTGCAATGTATAGCACGAAACTCAAACATATCATGACCTAAGACGTCCTAACCTAACCTATCCAAACCTAGAGTATCACAACATCATTTGACGAGACCAATATTACTGGCCGTTCCAGATCCAACCAGAACATATTAGAGCACTCTAGAAGGCAGGAATCCGCCGAGTAGCAGTGTATAGCGGAAAAGTCAAGGCTATCGTATACTGACCTAACCAAACGTAGCATAAGCATGCGTGACATATTTGATCCTAACGCGCCGAAACCACTATTCTTGGCATTTCCAGAGCCAATCAGAGTATATTAGAGCATATTAGAGCGCAAAAATCCACGGAATAGCAGTGAAAAGCACGAAAGCCAATGTTCCCTATCCCGGCCTAGCCAAACTTAACATATCCAAACGTAAACTGTCGCATCCAAACATGGCGAGAACACTATTGCTGGCCTCAAGATGGACAAGCAGTGTGTACTGGAGCACAGTAGTGCGCAGAAATACTCCGCATAGCAGTAAAGATCACAATGGCAGCAGATATCCACACCTAACCTATCCATACTTAGCATAACTCAACATACCGTGCCGCGACCACTGCTACTGGACTCCCCATAGCAAGGCACAAAATAGTAGAGCACAGTAGAACACAGGAATCAACTGGAGAGAAGTGAATAGCGCGAAAGTAAGGCCTATGATAACAAAACTTGTCCTAACATAACTTATCCTAATATAAACTGAGCGCAACCTAAATCAAGCTACCGAGCCAGGACCACTAGCCCTCGCCTCCCCAGAGTGGATTGGAGTATAGTAGAGCAATGCACAGCGCGGGAATCCTCCGAATAGCAGGGTATAGCGCAAAAGGCAAAGAAGTCCTAACCAAACCATCCGAGCCTAGCACAACGAAGCGTAATACAACTCAAACTGACGTGCCGAAACTAATACTACTGGTAACCCCAGAGCCATGCAGAGCTCATTAGAGCACATTAAATCGCAGATATCCGCCGTATAGCAGTGCATACCTCAAACAACAATGTAGCCTATCCTAACCTAGCCAAGCAGAACACACCCAAACGTAGCTTACCTCAACCCAACATGACGAGACCACTATTGCTCGCATCCACAGATGCAAGCAGAGTGCACAAGAGCACAATAGTTTGCAGAAATCCGACGCAATGCAGTGTTTAACACAAAAGTCATAGTTGCATATCTTAACATAGCCAACCGTAACATACCCAAACTTAACCTATTACAACCTAACTTCGCGATACCACTATTGCTGGCCTCCACAGTGACATGCAGAATGCACTAGTGTACAGTAGAGCGCAAAAGTCCACCTTATTGCAGTGAATAGCACAAAAGTCGAAGCTATCCTAACCAAACTTAACCTAACGTAACCTAACCAAGCGTACCATAACTGAATCGAACTTGGAGCGACAACTATTCTCTCTCCCCCCCCCCCCC
>NW_016908968.1:0-360 GCF_001483705.2 Eufriesea mexicana | reverse complement strand
CCTTCGCAGTGCCAGGATAAACATACTACAGCATTGTAGAGCGCAGAAACCCAGCGAAAAGCATTTTATAGCGCAAAAGTCGGTGCTATCTCCTCCTTAGATACCCAATCTTAGTGTAATCAGCCGTAACCTAACACAACCTAACGTGCCGCAACCACGATTCCTGGCAATCCCAGAGCCAAGCAGACCAAAGTAGAGATCAGAAATCCACCGAATGACTGCGTATACCGCGGAAGTCAAAGCTATCCATAGCTAACCCAAACCAATATAACCTAACAAAACGTTGGCTAACACAACCTAACGTGCCGATACCAATATTGCAGGCTGCCCCAGAGCCAAGCAGTGCATACTAGAGCGCAG
>NW_016908967.1:0-215 GCF_001483705.2 Eufriesea mexicana | reverse complement strand
ATGATCTAACTTTCTTGAGTAAATAACAAGGAAAGATTCTATTGGTGTGCTATAGCCATTGCAATGGTATAGAATGTGGCTGGATAATACAATTTTGCTGACATTTTCGACTAATATCGTGGTGAGCAAGCTTCCTTGCATAGGTAAGGAGGAAATATACTTTTGGCGTGCTATATCCACTGCAATGCTGTAGAATCTGGCTGCAAAATCCAATT
>NW_016908966.1:63749-72857 GCF_001483705.2 Eufriesea mexicana | reverse complement strand
GCTCTACCGCACCCTACACGGTTCCCGTGAGGCCACCAATTGTGGTCGTGTCACGTTAAATTGGGATAGGTCACGTTTGATTATGCCAGGTTAGGCTATGTTTGGTAAGGATAACTCCGTCTCTCGTGCTATACACTGCTTTTCGGTGGATTCCCGCCCTCTACTGCGCCCTACTCAAATCTGCTTTTCCTGCGGAAGCTAGCAATAATGGTCGCGGCTCGTTATGGTGTGTTTGGATATGTCAGGTTAGAATATGTTGGTATGGGTTATGTTTGGGTATCTTTGACTTTTCTGCTGCACACCGCGATTCTATGGATTTCTGCGCTCTATTCGCATCCAATATTTTCCGCTTGGACCTGGGGACGCCAGAAATAGTAATCGCGGCACGTTAGATTTTGTTAGCCCGTGTTCGGTTAGGTTACGTTTGGTTAGGTTAGCATAGGGTGGATACGATTTTTGTGCTATGCACTGCTATTCGATGTATTTCTGCGCTCTATAGTGGACTAATATGCTCTACTTGTCGCTGGGAGAGGCATGCACTGGTGGTTTCGGCATGGTAGGATGAGTTATGCTGCGTTCGGATGGATCACGCTTGGTTAGTTTGGTATAGGATGTCTTTGACTTTAGTGCAGTACTTTCCCATTTGGTGGCTCCCTGCGCTCTACTCTGCCATAGTATTCTCTGCTCGACTCTGCGGCGGCCAGCAATAGCTGCAGTGTCACGATAGCTTTTGTTAGGCTACGTTCGGTAATACCACAATTGGCTAGAATAGGATATGTTAGCTTTCACTTTTGTGCTATGCCCCATTATTCGGTAGATTTCTAAGCTCTACATTACTCTGAAATGCTCTGCTTCACAGTGGCGAGGCCAGCAACAGTATTTTAGGCAAGTTATGTTTCGATCGGTTACGTTCGGTTAGGTTCGGTTGGGCATGCCAGGTAAGGATTCCTTTGACTTTTCTGCTACACGCTGCATTGCGGTGGATTACTGCGTCCTATTGTGCTCTAGAATATTCTGCTTGGCTCTGATGAGTGCAGAAATAGTGGTCTCGGTACGTTAGGAAGAACTAGGTTACGTTCGGTTAAGTTAAGCTTGGTTAGGTTTGGATAACTTCGACTTTTCTGCTATTCAATGCTATTTTATGGATTTCCGCTCTCTGCTCCACTGCATTATGTTTTGCTGGGCTCTGTGGAGGCCAGCAGATGTGGTCGGGTCACGTTAGGTTGAGTTACGTTGCGTTTGGCTATGTTACGATTTGTTAGCATAGGAGAGGATAGCTTTGACTTTTGTGCCATAAATGGCTATTCTGTGGAATCCTGCGCTCTACTGTGCTCTAATATGTTCAGCGCGTCTCCGCGAAAGACAGCAGTAGTGAGCTAGGACAGGTTAAACCTGGTTAGGTTAATGTATCTTTGACTTTAGTACTTTATGCAGCAGTGCGGCTGTCTTCTGCGCTCTACTGTGCCCTAGTATATTCTGGTCGGCTCTGGGGTGGTCAGCAATAGTGGGAGAGGCACGTTAGGTTGGGTTATAATATGCATTGCTATGCTACGTCTGGTTATGTTAGGCTAGGGTGGCTTCGACTTTTGTGCTACACACTACAATTCGGAGGATTTCTGCGCACTAATGCGGTCATGTACGCTCTGCTTTGCTTTGGGGAGACCAGAAGTAGTATCCGCGACGCGTTAGGTTGAGTTGGGTTACGTTCGGTAAAATTCGGTTTGTCTGCCTTCGGTTAGCGTACCTTTGACTTCTGTCCAGTGCATTGAAATGCGATGGGATTCTGGGCTCTAATGTCCTCTAGTATGATCTGCTCGGCTCTGGGGAAGCCAGTACTAGTGGTCTCGGCACATTATGAAGAGTTAGGGTACGTTTGGTTATATTACGTTAGCGTCGGTTCGGTGTGGATGGCGTTGACTTTCCCAGCAAAGACTGATATACGGTGGATTTCTACGCTCTACTCTGCTCTACTATACTCTGCTGAACTCTGGGAAGGCCAGCAACAGTGGTCGCTGCACACTAGGTTGAATTAGGATACGTTTGTGTATGTTACGATTGGTTAGGTTATGTGTCGATAGCTTTGCCTTTTGTGTTATAAACTGCTACTTGGTCGATTTCGGCCCTCCACTGTGATCTGACATGTACAGCTTTGCTTTGGGGAAGACAGCAATAGTGGTCTCGCCAAGTTATGTTAAGATACGCTACGTTTGGTTTGGATATGGTAGCTATGGTTAGGTTTGGGTAGCTTCGACTTTTCTGCTATACATCGCGATTCTATGGATTTCTGCGCTCTACTCGTATCCAATATGTTCCGCTTGATTCTGGGGCGCCAGCAGAAGTGGTCGCGTCACGTTATGCTTTGTTACGTTAAGCTTGGTTGTGTCAGGTTTTTGGTCACATTATCCTTGACATTTGCGCTACACACTTCTCTTCGTTGGATTTCTACTCTCTACATTGCTCTACCATACTCTGCCCGACACTGTGGTGGCCAGTAATTGTGGTCTCGTCACGTTATGTTGAGTTATGCTACGTCTGGTTAGGTGAAGCTTGTTTGTGTTAGGTTAGGTTAGCTTTCACTGTCGCGGTAAACACTGTTCTCCTGTGGATTTCTGCTCTATACACTCCTGTGGTGCGTTCTGCCTGTCTGTGGGCAGGCCAGCAATAGTGGCGCCGGTACGTTGGTTTCGGCTAGGTTAAGCTTGGTTTCTTTACGATTGGTTAGGTTAGGGGTTGTAGTATTGACTTTTGCCTTATGCACTGCTATTCGGCGGATATTGCTATCTGCTTTGCTCTAATCTGTTCAGCTTGTCTCTGTGTGGGCCAGCATTAGTGGCATCGACACGTCAATTTGAATTGGGCTACGCATGGTTAGGTTAGGTTAGGACAGGTTAAGTAGGGATACGTTTGGGTCATGTTCTTTACACTGCAACGTGGCGGATATCTGCGCTCCAGTGTGTTCTAGTCTATTCTGGTTGGCTCTGAGGAAGTCAGCAAGTGTGGTCTAGGCACATTAGGTTGTATCAGGTTACGTTTGGTTATGTTACGTTTGGTTGGGTTAGGTTAGGATAGCTTTGACTTTTGTGCGCAATACTGATATCTTTGGACATCTGTTCTCCACTGTGCCCTGTTATACCCCGCTTGTCTCTGGGGACGCCAGAAACAGTGATCGCTATTGCTTTACGTAACATAGCTCAATCCAACGTGCGAGACCACTGCTGCTGGCATACGCAGGTCCAAGCAGAATATAGTGGGGCAAGGTAGGACGAAGAAATCCACCGAATAGCAGTGCATAGCACAAAATTCGGATATACCCCTACCGAACTTAGTCTGACCTACCCTAAGCAACCGTAACATAGCACAACCTAATGTGCCGGGACCTGTATTGCTGGCCTATCCAGAGCCAAGCGGAAAATATTAGAGCACAGCAGTGCGCCGAAATCCACCTCATAGCAGTGTTTAGCACAAAAGCCGTAGCTACCATATACTAACCTATCGAATCTTAGCATAATCAAGCATAACCAAACTGCACCTAACTTGCCGCAACTATTATTTCTCGCCTCCACACAGCCGCGCAGGACGTATCAGAGTAGAGCAGAACGTTGAACTCCATAGAAGGGCAGTGTACAGCAGGAAAGTCAATGCTGTGCGAACCTAGCCCTAAACCATGTAACCAAATCAAACGTAGCCCATTCATCACAACATGCCTCGAACGGTACTTCTGCCCTCGCCATGGCCAGGCAGAAAATAGTATAGCACAGAAGATCGCAGGAACCTACCGAATAACGGTGTACAGTACGAAAGTCGAAGGTATCCAGACGGAACCTTTCAGAACTTGGCCTAACCGAATGTGACCTAACACAACTTAACGTGCCGAGACGATTATTGCTATCCTCCTCAAAGCGAAGCCGATAATATTTGAGTAGAGTAGAACGCAGTGATCCATAGGATCGCAGTGTGTAGCAGAATAGCCAATGCCACCCGCACTTTAACCAAGCAAATGTAACCGAACCAAACGAAGCTTATTTCGACAAAGCGAGCCGCGGCCACTACTGCTGGTCTCACCAGGGTCGATCAGAATATAGTAGAGCTCAGCGTAGCGCAGAAATGGACCGTGAAACAGTGTGTGCCACGTGAGTCAAAGCCATCCATACATAACCCAAGCAAAACATAACCTATCCAAACGTAGCCAAGCACAACCAAACGTGTAGAGATCACTATTACTGTCGTCCCCAGATTCGTGCAGAGTATAGGAGAGCAATGTAGAGCGTGCAAATCTACCGAATACGCTCTGTGGCACAAAAGTAGTTTCTACCCTATTATAACATGTCCAAACGTAATATAAACGAACGTAGCCTAACTTCGTCTAACGTGCCGAGACCACTGTTGATTGACTCCCCAGCGGCAAGCAGAATTTACTGGAGCACAATAGAGCGCATAACACAATTAATAGCAGTGTATGGCACAGAAGACAGAGAAATCCTGACCGAAAATGACTTAACCTAGCCAGGCCAAACGTAACCTGTATAAACCTAACAAGCCGAGCCCACTGTTGCTGGGCTCCACAGAGCCAAGCAGAACATATTAGAGTAGAAGAGAGTACCGAAATACATAGGCCGCAGGGAATAGCAGCAAAGTCAATGTTATCCAAATCTGACCCAAACAAACGTAACATAACCAAAAGTGACCTAATTCAAGCTAATGTACCGCGGACGCTATCTCTGCCCTCCGCAGAGCAAAGCAGAGTATATAAGATAACTGTAGAGAGCACAAATCCACAGAAAAGTAGTTTATACCACAAACGTCAAAACTACACCTTCCTAACATAACCAAACATGACATAAACCAGCATAACCTAACTTAACCTATCATGCCTGGACTTCTTTTGCTGATGTCTCCAGTGCCTCTCAGAATGTACTAGAGCACAGTAGTGCGAAGAAGTCCGTCGCAATGCAGTCCAAAGCACAAAAGTCAAAGATACCCTAACCTAGCCGTACATGACCTGACCTAACTGAACGTTGTCTAACTAAATATAACGTGCCCATACAACAGTTGCTGACTTCCCCAGAGCCTAGCAGAGCATATTAGGGCACAGCAGAGCGCAGAAATCCACCGAATGGCAGAGTATGGCTCAAAAGTCAAAGCTATTCTGTCCTAACCTAGCAAAACGTAGCATAACCAAACGTAAGCTAACAAGCCCAACGTGCTGTGACCAACATTGCTGGCTTCCACTGGCTCAAGTAGACTATAGCAGAGAAAAGTAGAGCGCAGAAATTGAGCGCATAACCGTGTACAGCACGAAAGTCAAAGCTATAAGTACCTAACCCAAACTAACATAATCTAACCGAACGTAGCCCAACTAAACATTACGTGCCGCGAAGACCATTACTGGCCACCCTAGGGCTGAGCAGACAATAGTAGAGCGCAGTAGAAACCAGCAGTCTATAGAATAGTAGAATTGAGCACAAAAGTCAAAGGAATCCTGATCTAACACAGACGAAATAATCATAACCGAACGTAACATAACTCAACCTAACGTGCCGAGACCTCTACTGGTGGCCTGCCAAGAGACCAGCAGAGCATATTATCGCAACGTAGATGGCAAAGATCCACCGAGTAGCTGTGTATAGCACAAAAGTCAAGGCTATCCTGTCCTAACCTAACCACACGTAACGTAACCAAACGTAATCTCATACAACCTACCGCGACGTAACGTCTATTGCAGCCATCCACAGAGACCTGCAGGACATATTACAGAAGAGTAGAGCGCAGGAATCCATAGAGTAGCAGTGTATAGCACAAAAGTCAAGGCTATCCTGTCCTAACCTAACCTAGCCAAACGTAACCTCACTCAACCTGGCGTGCCGCGCGCACAATTTCTGGCCTCCTCAGCACAAGGAAGAGAAGATTAGATCACAGTGGTGCGGATGAATTCACGAGGAGCAGTGTATAGCACAAAAGTCTAGCTATCCCTGCCTTACATGTCCAAATAGAGCATAGCTGAACGCAACCTGCATCAACCTAAAGTGCTCAGGCCGCCATTGCTGACCATGCCAGAGCAAAGCAGAGCGTATTAGAGCACGGTAGAGCGCAGAATACCACCGAATAGTAGTGTACAGCACAAGAGTTAAAGCCATACTTCCCTCTTCCCTAACCTATCAAATCTTGGCATAACCAAACGTAACATAACACAAAATGACGTGCCGCGGCCACTATTGCTGGGCCCCCCAAACTGGTGCATGGTATAGTAAAGCACAGTAGAGCGCAGAATTCCACCTAATAACAGCTCATAACAGGAAAGTTAAAGCGATCGCTAAATAATGCAACGTACACTAACGGCACCGAACGTGTTCTAACAAGGCCTAACGTGCCGCGACCACTGTTGGTGATTTCCCAAAGTTCGCGCACAATATAGTAGATCAATGTAGAGCGCAGAAATCTGCCGAAGAGCAGTGCATGGCACAAAAGTTTAAGCTATCCTATCCTAACCTAGCCTAATGTAGAATAACCAAACACAAGGTAACTCAGACTAACGTGCCGAGAGCGCTACTGCTGGCATCTGCATGGCCAAGCAGAGTATTCCAGAGCGCAGTCGAGCGCAGAAATCCACCGAATAGCATTGTATAGCACAAATGTCAAAGCCATCCTAACCAAATATACCCTCCTCTATCCAAACCAAACGTAACCTAACACAACAAGACGTGCCACGCCCGTCATTGCTGGCATCCCCAGAGAAATCAGAGGCTAGTAGAGCATCGCAGACCGCAGATATACACCGAAAAACAGTGTATACCATAAAAGTGAATGCCATCCGGGCCGAACCTAGCCTAACTTATCCTAGGAAGACGCAACGATGCCCAACCTACCGTGCCACGATCGCCATTGCTGGCCTCCCCAGAGACGAGTATGGTACAGTAGAGCTACGAAGAGGGCAGAAATCCACCGAATGGCAGTGCATAGCGCAAAAGTCAAAGATTCCTTATCCGAACGTAATCAAATATGACGTAAACAGGCGTAACATAACCAAGCGTAGCATATCACAATCTACCGCGCCGCGGAAACTATTTATGGCCTCCACAGAGCAAAGCGGAGAATGTTAGATATTAAGAAATCAGTGTACAGCGTAAGAGTGAAAGTAATCCCATCCCAACCTTAACTAATGTAGCGTGACCATACGCAATTTAATATATCCTAACGTGCTGGGACCACTGTTGCTGCCGTGCACAGAGCCAAGCAGAACACACTACAGCAGAGTAGAGCGCAGGAGATCACCTAACGGTAGTGCATAGCGCAAAAGTCAAAGCTATACTACCCAAACCTAAACAGTCGTACCATAGCCAAGCTTAACCTAACTGAGCCTTGTGTCGCGGTCACTACCGCTGGACCACCTATCCTATGTTAGAATATGATAGCTTCGACTTCTTTGACACACACCGTTATTAGGAGCATTGATGCGCTTTACTGTGCGCTAGGGTGTTCTGCTTGTATCTGGGGAAGACAGCAATAGGGCTCTCGGCTCGTTAGGTTCAGTTACTCTTCGTTTGGTTAGGTCAAGTTATGTCAAGTTCGCTTACGATATTCTCGCATTTTGTGCTGTACACCGCTATTCGGTGGACCTCTTCGCTCTACTGTGCCCTAGTACATTCTGCTTTTCTCTTGGGCTGCCGGCAGTATTGGTCTCGCCGCGTTAGCCAGAGTTAGATTGCGTTTGGTGATGTTACGTTTAGTTAGGTTAGGGTAAGATGCCTGTGTCTTTTGAGCTATACACGGCTGATCGGTACATTTCTGAGGTCTGCTTTGCTCTACTGCCCTCTGCTCTACCATGGGAAGACCAGCAATTGCGGTCGTGGCACGATAGGCTGAGTTATGTTACGTTTGGTTTGGTTATAATATGTTGCGTTTGATTTGGATGGCATTGACTCTTGCGTTATACACCGCAATTTGATGATTTCTGCGTTCTACTGTTCTCTAATATGTTCTGCTTGGATATGGGGAGGCATGCAGTAGAGCTATAGGCTCGTTAGGTTTAGTCCTTACAAGCTTGGTCTGGTTAGGTTTGGTCAGGTTAGGTTAGGATACGTCTGACTTTTGTGCTATACACTGCTATACGGTGGACTTCTGCGCTATGCTGTGTACTTGTGTATACTGCTTGGATATGTGGATGCCAGCAGTATTGGTCTCGGCAGGTTAGTCTGAGTTAAGTTGCGTCCCGTTATGTTACGTTTGGCTTGGTTAGGAAACGATAGCTTTGACTTTTGTGGTGTACACTGCCATTCGGTGGATTTCGGCGCTCTACATTTCTCTACCACACTCTGCTAGACTCACGGGAGGCCAGCAATAGTGGCCGCCGCACGTCATCATATGCTATATTACGTTCGGTTAGATAACGTTACGCTTCGTTAGGATGGGACAGTTTCGTCCTTTGTGCTACTCACTATATGGACTTCTGCGTTTTACTGTACACTATCGCACTCTGCTCGTCTCTGAGGGCACCAAGAGCAGTGCTCACGGTACGTTAGGTTGTGCTGTGTTACGTTTGGTTAGGATATCATTTGTTATGTTTGGTTGGGGTAGCGTTGACTTTTTGGCTATACACGGCTATTCGGTCGAATTCAGCTTCCTACATTGTTCTGCTATACTCGGTTTGCGATACGTTACGTTTTGACACGTTACGTTTGGTCAGGTTAGGAGAGGCTAGCTTTGACTTCTGTGCTATACTCTGCTGTTCGGAGAACTTCTGCACTCTACTGTGCTCTATTATGTACTGTTTGGCACTGAGTAGGCAAGCAGTATGTGTCTCTGCTCGTCATCTTTAGTTATTCCTCGTTTTGTCACGTTAGGTTATGTCAAGTTAAGTTAGTATATCTTTGACATTTGCGCTATAGACCGATATTCGGAGGACTTCGGAGTTCTACTGCACCCTAATATGCCCTGCTTGGCTCTGATGGTCCAGCAATAGTGGCCTCGGTACGTTAGCTTGAGCTATGCTACGATTGGTTGTGTTATGTTAGTTTGGGTTAGGTATGGGTCGATTTGACTTTCGTAGTGTACACTGGTGTACGGCGGATTTCTCTGCTCTACTGTGTTCTAGTATGTGCTGCTTGGCCATAC
>NW_016908966.1:48862-63383 GCF_001483705.2 Eufriesea mexicana | reverse complement strand
TATTCGGTGGATGCCTGCGCTCCACATTGCTCTAATATCTGCTGCCTGGCTCTGGGGTGGCCAGTAATAGTGGTCTCGGCACGTTATTCTGAGTTATGTTTCGTCCCGTTGGGTTAGCTTAGGAAGGTTTCGTCAGGTTTACTATGACTCCTGTGCTGTACACTGCTTGTCAGGTTAGGTCAGATTGTGATAGACTTTTGTGTTATTCACTGCAATGCGGTAGATTTCTGCGTTCTGCTATGCTCTAGTATATTCTGCTTGGATATGTGGAGTTCAGCAACGGTGGACATGGCAGGTTGGTTTGAGCTGTGCCACGTTTGGTTGTGATACGTTTGGGGAGGTTAGGATAGGATAGATTAGACTTCTGCGCTATACGCTGCTATCCACCGATTTCTGCGCTCTACTGCGTTCTAATATTTTCTGCTTGTCTCTGGGGAGGCCAGCAAAAGTGTTCTCGGCGCGTTAGGTTTACTTACGCTACGCTCGCATATGACTAGTTTAACTACGTCAGAACAGAGTATCTCAGAGTTTTGTGCCACTCACTGCTATTCCGTGGCCTTCTGCGCTCTACTGCGCTCTAGTGTGTCTGCTTGGCTTTATGGTCGCCGGTAATATTGGTCCCGGCACATTAGGTTGAGTTATGCAACGTTCGGCTATTTTACGATGACATGGGTTCGGTTCGGATAGCAATAACTTTTGTGCTGTGCACTGCGATTCTGTGGACTTTTGCGCTCTACTCTGCTCTAATATGTTTTGATCTACTCTGGGGAGACCAGCAATAGTTGTCGCTGTACGTTAGGTATAGTTACTTTGCGTTCGGTTATGTTAAGATTGTATTTATTAGGATAGGGTAGCTTTGCCTTTTGTACTGCACACTACTCTCGGGGCACTTCTGCGCTCTATTCTGCTCTAGTATTTTCTGCTTTGCTCTGGGAGGCCAACAACACTGGTCTCGGCACGTTACGTATAGTTGGGCTACGATTGGTATGGTTAGGTTAGGTAAGGTATGGCTTAGATGTATTTGACTTTTTCGTTATAGACTGCAATGCGGTGGATCTCTGCGCACTTTTGTGCCCTAGCACGACCTCCTTGTCCCTGTGGAGTCCAACAATAACGGTCACGTCGTGTTAGGTTGGGTTATGATCCTTTTGGCTGTGTTACGCTCAGCTAGGTTAAGAGTGGCATCTTTGACTTTTATGTTATTCACATCTATTCGGTGGATGCCTGCGCTCCACATTGCTCTAATATCTGCTGCCTGGCTCTGGGGTGGCCAGTAATAGTGGTCTCGGCACGTTATTCTGAGTTATGTTTCGTCCCGTTGGGTTAGCTTAGGAAGGTTTCGTCAGGTTTACTATGACTCCTGTGCTGTACACTGCTACTTGGTGGATTTCTGCGTTCCACTTTGCTCTAATATGTGCTGCTTCACTCTGGGGACGCCAGCAGCAGAGGTCGAGGCACGTTGCATTGAAATATGCTACGTTTCGTTAGGTTAGGTTAGCTCAGGTTAGGGAATGATATCTTCGACATTGGTGCTTTTCGCTGCAATGCGGTGGATTTCTGCGCACTACTGCTCCCTAGTAAATTCGGCTTGCCTCTGTGGAGGTCAGCAATGGTGGTCTCGGCACGTTAGATTCAGTTAGGCTGCGCTTGGTTAGGTTACGTTTGGTTAGGTTGGGATAGCGTAGCTCCTACTTTTGTGCTATACACTGCTATTCAGTGGATTTCTGCGTCCTACGGTGCTCTCATATGCTCGTCTTGTGTCTAGGAGGCCAGCAATAGTGGTCTCGGCACGTTAGGTTGGGACATGTTACGTTTGGTTGTGTTATGTTAGCCTGAGTTAGGTATGGTTAGCTCCGTCCTTCGTGGTATACAGTGCTACTCGGAGGATTTCTGCGCTCTACAGTGCTCTAACATACTCTGCTAGGATCTGGAAAGGCCAGTAATGATATTCTCGGTACTTCACCTTGAGTTAGGCTACGCTCGGTTAGGTTAAGTTATGACTGGTTGGGTGAGGATATCTTCCACTTTTGTGCTATACACTGCAATGCGGTGGGCTACTGAGCTCTCCTATGCTCTGGTATATTATGTTTGGCTCTGGGGAGGCTTGTAATGGAGGTCTCGTCATGTCAGGTTGACTTAATCTACTTTCGGTTATGTTACGTGTGGTCATGTTGGAATGGGGTAACTTCGACTATTCCGCTATTCATTGCGAATGTGTGGACCTATGCGCTCTGCCCTCCTTTAATGCGTTCAATTTGGCTCTGGGAGGTCAGCAATAGTGGCCTCGGCACGTCACGATGGGACAGGTTCCGTTTGGTTACGTCACGTTTGTTCGCGTTAGGGTAGACGTAGAAAATCCTATGGATTTCGAATGTCTCGTCTCCTCTAATATGCTCTGCATGTTGATCGAGCGACCAGGTATAGTGAACCCGGCTCGTTAGGCTTAGTTAGTCTACGTTTGGTTAGGTTAGGTTTGGAGAGGACAGGTTATGATTCCTTTGACTCTTATGCAATACGCTGCTATTCAGTGGCTTTCTGATCCCTACTGTGCTCCAGTATATTCTGCTTGTCTCTGGGGAGGCCAGCAACAGTGGACACGCCTCGTTAGGTTAAGCGATGTTACGTTTGTTTATATTTAGTTTGGAAAAGTTATGACAGGATAGAGTTGTCTTGTGTACTATAGACTGCTATTCAGTGGAATTCTACGCTATACATTGCTCTACCATACTCCATACGTTTCTGGGGATTCCGGAAGAAGTGGTCCAGGCTAGGTAAAGTTAGGCTACGTTTATACACTGTTATTCGGTCTCTTTCCGCGCTCTTCTGTGCTCTGCTATAGTCTGCTCGACTCTGGGATGGCCAGCAATAGTGGTCGCGTCACGTCAGGTAAAGTTAGAGTACGTTCGGTTTGGTTATGTTAGCTTGGGTTAGATTTGGATGACATGGTCTCTCGTGTTATACACAGATATTTGGTGGAACTATGCGTTCTACTGTGCTCTACTGCACTCAGATCGAATCTGGAGAGGCAGTAATGTTCGTGGCACGTTTGGTTGTGTTACGTTACGTTTGCTTTGGTTAGGTTAGGAAAAGTTTGGTTCAGATGGCTTTGTCTTTTGTGCAGCACACGGCTATACGTTGGATTCTTGCGCCCTACTGAGCTTTAGCATACGCTGGTTGGCTATTCGGAGGCCAGCTGTAGTGGTCTCGGCACATTGGGCTGAGTCACGTTGCGTACGGTTATGCTAAATTTGGTTGGGGTTGGATAAAATAGCTTTGACTTTTGTATTATACACTGCTTTTCGGTGGACTCCTGCGATCCACTGTGCTCTAATATACTCTGCTTGGCTCGGGGGCAGCAAGCAATAGTGCTGTCGGCACGTTAGGCTGAGGCGGACAAGGTTTGCGTATATCCCGTTTGGTTAGGTTATGATAGGGAAGCTTTGACCTTTATTCTATACACTGCGACAATATGTACATCTGCGCTCTGCACTCCTCTAATGTATTCTGCTTGACTCTGTGGAGGGGCGCAATATTTGTCTTGGCTCTTTAGGTATAGTTAGGTTACCTTTGATTACGTTACGTTTAGTTATGTTTGGACAGGATTGCTTTGACTTTTGCGATATACATTGCTATAAATTGAACATCTGCGTTCTGCTGTGCCCCATTATGTTCTGGATTGCTCCGTGGAGGCCAGCAATGGTGGTCCAGGTATGCTAGGTTGAGTTAAGTTACGCTTGACTTGGCTACGTTAGGACAGGTTTGGATGGGCTAGCTTTGACTCTTGTGCGATGCACTGCTATTCAGTCGATACATGCGCCCTGCATTGCTCTACTAGCATCAGCTTCTCTCCGGGAATGCAAGCAATAGTTGTCGTGGCACGTTTGGTTAGGCTATGTTTGTTTAAGTTTGGATAGGATGGCTTTGACTTTGGTGCTACACAGACCACTACGCTCTGCTGTGCTCTAGTATATTCTCTTTGGATGCAGGGAGGCCAGTAGTATTGGTCTCGGCACCTCAGTCTGAGACAGGTTGCGTTCTGTTTTGCTACGTTTGCTGATGTTAGGATAGGGTAGCCTTGACTCTTGTGCTGTACACTGCCATTCGGAGGATTTCTGCCATCTAAATTGCTCTACTGTACTCTGTTCAGCTCTTGGGAGGACAGCAATAGTGGCCGCAACACATTAGGTTGAGTTAGTTCACGTTTGGTTAGGTTAGGCAACGTTGTGTTAGGTTAGGATGTCATCGAATGCCGAACCACACACTGATATTCTATGGACTTCTGGGCCGTCGTGTGCGCTATGGCACACTGCATGTCTCTGTGGACGTCAGGTATAGTGAGCTCGGCACGTTAGGTTGGGCTAGGCTGCGTTCGGTTTGGTTAGGGTACGTCTCGTTAGGATAGGATATCTTTGACTTTTGCGCTTTGTACTTCCGTGCGGCGGGTTTCTGCGCTCCAGTGTGCTCTAGTGTATTCCGCCTTGCTGTGGGGATGTCTGCAATAGTGGTCTAAGCTCGTTTGGATCAGTTAGGTTACGTTGGTTGTGCTACGTTTGCTTGTGTTAGGCCAGGATAGCTTCGGGTTTTGTGCTGTACACTGTTATTCGGCGGATTTCTGCGCTCTACTGTGACCTAAAACTCCCTGCTTCGACCTGGGTATGCCAGAAATGGGGATCGATGGGCGTTATGTTGTGTTTGGTTAGATTTGGTTTGGTTAAGATTGTCTGTGTTACGTTAAGTTCTCATTGACTGTCGTGCAATACACTGCCATTGTATGGACCTCTGCGCTGTACTCTACCCAATACGCCATGCTTGACGATGGAGATGCCAGGAATTGTAGGCTAGTCCCGTTATATTGGGATTGGTTACGTTTGGTTAGGTTGGGTTTGGTCAGGTTAGGTCAGTATATCTACTGCTTTTGTGCTATACTCTGCTAATCAGACAATTACAGCGTTCCACGCTGCTCGGCTGCACTCTGCTTAGCTCTCTTGGGGCCAGAAGTAGCTTTCGTGGCACGTCAGGTTGGGTTACGTTACGTCCACTCATGTTACGCTTCGTTACGATAGGACAGAATGGCTTTGACGTTTGTAATATTAACTGCTACTAGGTGCAATAGTGCCACCTACTGTGCTCTATTATGCTATGCTTGGCGCTGGGTTGCTGGCAATAGTGATCTCGGCAGGTTAGGTTTAGTTATGATACGCTTGGTTAGGTTAAGTTAGATTCAGTTGGGTTTGTATTGCTATATCTTTCCTGTTATGCACTGTTCTACAATGGAATTCTGCTCTCTGCTGTGCTTGACTATGATCTGCTCGACTCTGGGGAGGTCAGTAATAATGGTCTCGGCATGTTAGGTTCAGTTAAGCTACGTTTGTTTATGTCACGTTTGGTTAGGGTAGGAGGTTATAGCATAGACTATTGTGCCATGCACTGATATTCGGTGGACTTCTGAGCTCTACTGTGCTCTATTTCGCTCTCCCTATCTCCTGGGAGGCCAGCAATTGTGGTGCCGGCACGTTAAGTTGAGTTAGGTTGCGTTCGGTTAGGCTATGTTTGTTTGTGTCAGGTATGCATAGATCTGAATTTCCTGGTATACACTGTTGTTCGGTGGATTTCTGCGCACTGTTGCGCTCCACTATACTCTGTTGGGCACTGCGGAGGCCAGCAACGGTGCTCGCTGCAGGTTAGGTCGGGAGAGGTTTCGTTAGGTTATGTAAAGATTTGTTAGGTTAGGAGTGGGTAGCTGGCATTTGAGCTATAGACTGATATTCGGTGGAATTCTGCGCTCCACTGTTGATCTCATATGTTCAGATTGGCTATTGAAAAGACAGCAATAGTGCTCTCGGCACGATATGTCGTGTTAGACTACGTTCTGTTGGGTTAGGCTACGTTCGGTTGGGGTAGGTTAGCTCAGGTTAAGTTAGCGTATCTGCGACTTTTGTGCTTTACGCTGCAATGCGGACGTTTTCTGCGCTCTATTGTGCCCTAAAATATTTTGGTTGGCTCTCTGGATTCCAGCAATAGTGTTCTTGGCGCGTTAGATCAAGTGAGGCTACGTTCGGCTATATTACGTTAGTATAGGTTAGGACAAGGTAGCCTTGGCTTTCGTGTCGTCCACTGCGTTTCGCTGGAATTTTACGCGCTACACTGCTCTATTACACTCTGCTAGACTCTGTGGAGGTCAGTAATGATGGTCACGGCACGTTAGGTTGAGATACGTTAAGCTTGTTTGTGTTAGGTTAGGTTAGGACAGGGGAGGGTGGCGTTGACTCTTGTGCCATGCACTGCTGTTCGGTGGACTTCTGCTATCTACTGCGTTCTAATATGTTCAGCTTGGCTCTGGTATGCCCAGCTATAGTGGCACCGGCACGTTGGGTTGTGTTAGGTTACGTTTGGGTATATTGTGACTGGTTACGTTAGAAGATGGTAGATATGACTTTTGTGCTAAACACTGCTATTCGGTCGATTTCTAAGCTCTACACTGCTCTCTCATTTTCATCTTGGCTCTGGCTGGGACAGCAATTGTGGTCTAGGCACGTAAGTTTGTGTTAATTTTCGTTTTGTTACGTTATGTTTGGTTATGTTAGGCAAGGGCAGCTGTCACTTTTGTGCTATGCACTGCAGTTCGGTGGATTTCTGTGCTCTACTCCCCTCTAATATCTTCTGCTTGGCAAAGTGGATGACAGCAATGGTGGCCCACGCACGGTAGGGTCGATCAGCTTACGTTTGGCTGTGTTACGTTTTGTTAAGTTAGGACATAATTATGTCGACTTCTGTTGTATACACTGTTATTCGGTGATTTTCTGCACCCTACTGTGCTCTATTATACTCTGTCCGACCCTGGGGTGGCCAGCAACAGTGGTCGCTGCACGTTAAGTTGATTTATGTTACGTTCGGTCATGTTACGTTTGGTCAGGTTGGGATAGGGTAACCTTGACTATTGTGTTATAAACAGCTATTCTTGGGATTTCTGCGCACTTCATGGCTCTACTGAACTCTGCTCGACTCTGGGGAGGTCAGCAATAGCGGTCGTGTAACGATATGTTTTATTAGGTTACGTTCGGTTAGACCAGGTTAATCTACGTTAGGTTAAGATGGCGTCGACAATTGTGCTATACTCTGCATATGTAGGCTTCCTGCACTCTACATCGCTCTTGTATATTCTGCTTCGCCCTTGGGATGACAGCAACAGTGGTCTCGGCACTAGAGCACAGTAGAGCGCATAAGTCCCCCGCAATGCAGTGTAAAGTCCAAAAGCCAAAGCCATCCTAACCAAGATTAACCCAGCGTAACCTGCCAAACGTAATATAGCCAAGCTTAGCGCGCCGCGGCAACCACTTCTGGAATTCCCTGAGCAAGGCAGGGAATATTAGAACACAGTAGAGCGCAGCAATCAACCGCGTATTCGTGTAGAGCACAAAAGTTCGAGCTACATTGCCTAACCAAACCAAACGCAACACACCCGAACGTAACCTAACACAACTTAACGTGCCCAGGCCACTATTGCTGACCTCCCCAGAGCAAAGCAAAATACACTAGAGCACAGTGGACCGCAGAAACCAGCCGCACGGAAGTGTAAAGCACAAAAGTCAAAGATACCCTAACATATCATGACACGTGGCGTCCACAGAGGCATGCAGATTGTGATAGCCACAGAAGGACCCAGAAGTCTATAGAATAGCAGGGTGGAGCACAAAAGTTAATGCTATCCTAACCTGGCACAGCGTTGCCTATTATAGCCGAACGTGATCTACCTCAACCAAACGTGCGGCGACCACTATTGCTATCCTCCCAAGAGCAGAACAAAGTCTAGTAGTGCAATGTAGAACGCAGAAATCCACCGAATAGCAGTCTATAGCTCAAAAGTCATAGCATTCCTATCCTAACCTAACCAAACGTAACATAACCGTACGTAATACAACTGAACATACTGAGCCGCGAGTAGTGTTGCTGTCCTCCCCAGGGCCATGCAGAAACTACTAGAGGAGAATAGGTCGCAGAAATCCATAGAATCGCTGTGCATAGCAGAGAAATCAAAGCTACCCGACCGTTACACATGCTAACATAAACTAACCAAGCGCTACTTGACCCCATCTAAAACGCGGCGGCCCCTTTTTCTGGACTACCCAGAGCAAAGCAGAGAATATTAGATCATACCAGAGCGGGGAAATCCACCGTAAAGCAGTGTGGGGCACAAAAGTCAAGTGTACATCTTCCTAACATAAGCAATCGCAACAATACCGAACATAACCAAAACCAGCCTAATGTGCCGCCAACCCGATTGCAGGCCTCCGACAGATGCAAGCAGAACAAGCTAGAGCAAGGAAGCGCGCAGAAAGCCACCAAATAGCATTGTATAGCACAAAAGTCAGAGATATCCTAACCTAAACTGGCCTACCCTATGCTAGCAGAACCTGGACTTTCTAAACCTAACGAGACTTGTCCGCTATTGCTGGCTTCCCCATCGTCAAACAGAACATAGAAGAGCGTTGAGCGCCGGAGTCCATGGAATCGCAATGTATAGCAGAAAGGTAAAAGCCTTCCTAACTTAACCCAGAACAACCTACCCTAACCAAGCCTAACCTAATACAACCTAAAGTGCAGAGTTCACCATTGCTGTCATCCCCAGAGTCACGCAGATCAGATTGGAGCTCGGTAGAACGTAGAAATCTAACGAATAGCGGTGTATATCACAAACGTCAAGGCCACCCCAACCAAACTCAACCTATCCGAATCGAACCAAGCGTATCCTATCTCAACCAAACGTGCCGCCATCACTATTGCCCAGGCCACATAGGGCGAGGCAGAACACATTATAACACAGCAGAGCTCAGAAATCAACCGTATAGCAGTGTATATCGTACGAGATAAAGCTTTCCTATCCTACCCTTACCGAATGTAACGCAACCAAATGGAACCCATCGCGTCCTGACCTTCGGAGAAATGTATTGTTGCCTTCCCAGAGGCTTGTGGAAGTTATTAGAGGAAAGTAGAGCGCAGAAATACGTCGAATCGCAGTGCATAGCACAATAGTCGAAGTTACCCTATCCTAGCATAAACACGCATAGCACAACCGAACGTAGCTTAGCACAACCCAGCGTGCCGAGACCACTATTGCTAGCCTCCCCTCAGCCAAGCAGAATATGCTAGAGCACAGTAGTGCGCCGTTATTTGCCGCACTTCAGTGTATAGCACAAAGGTGGAGGATACCCAAACCGAACATGTCCTAACCTAACCTATCCGAACATAGCCTATCTCAACGTTATGAACCGGGACTAGTATTGCTGGCACCCCCAGAGACAGGCGGAGCATATTAGAGGAATGTGGAGCTCGGAAACCCACCGAATTGCAGTGTATAGCAGCAAAGTTGAAGCTACCCTAATCTATCAAGAAGCAACCTTACCTATCAAGACATAGCTTAATACGACCTAACGTGCAGAGACCACTGTTACTGGCCTCCGCAGAGGCATGCGTAACATACTACAACAGAGCGAAGCGCGGAAGTCCATCGCATGGCAGTGTATAGCACTAAAGTCAAGGCTCCCATACCCCAACCTAACCAATCGTAACACAGACAAACGTAAAATAACACAACCTGTCGTGCGGCGACCAATATCTTTGGCCTACCGACGGCCAAGCAGAATATAGTACAGCACACTAGAGCGCAGGAATCAACCGAATAGCAACGTATAGCACGAAAGCCAATACGTAGGGCGCAGAGATTCACCGAATAGCAGCGTATAGCGCAAAAGTCGAAGACATCCTATACTAATCTTACCAAACGTAACATGACCAGACGTAACATAACTCTACATTGCAAGCGATACCATTATCGCTGGCCACCCCAGAGACAGGCAGAAAGTACTACAGCAGATTAAAACGCAGTAACACACCCAATTGCAGTGTACAGCACAAAAATTGAGGATATCTTTGCCTAACCAGACCCAATCTAACCTGACCGAGCGTAGTGTAACTCAATCCAACGTGCCTCGGCCACAACTTATGGCCTCCCTAGATTAAAGCAGAGGATATTAGAGAACAGCTGTTCACAGAAATACATAGAATATATGTGTATAGCACAAGAGTGCCTGCTATAAATTCCTAACATAATCTAATGTAACACAAACATACGCATCTTAACATATCCTAACGCGTTGGGAACACATTTGCTGTCCCGTACAGAGCCAAGCGGAAGATACTAGCGCGCAGTAGAGCGCAGGAATCAGCCCAATTGCAGTGTACGGCACATGAATCAAAGATATCCAAACCAAACCAGACCTAACCTAACTGTACCAACCACAATATAACTCCACCTAACGTGCCTCTATCTCAATTGCTGGCATCCACAGTGCCAAGCGGTGCATACTAGAGGAGAGTAGAGCATAGAAATCCATAGAATCGCAGAGTACAGCACAAGAGTCAAAGCTATACTATCCTAACCTAACCAAACGAAACGTAGCCGAACGTAAGATAGCACAACCTAACATGCCGAAACCACTGCTGCTGGCCTCCTCAGAGCCAAACAGAGCATACTAGAGTAGAGTAGAGTGCAGAAATGCACAGAACCGCAGTCTACAGCAGGAAAGTCAAAGCTGTCCAAACCTAACACAAACTGAGGAACCTGAACAAACGTAACCTAACCCAACCCATCGTGCCTCGGCCTTCATTTATGGCCTCTCCATAGTAAAGCAGAGGATACTGGGGAACAGTAAATTACGGAAATACAACCAATATCAGTGTGTAGTACAAGATTGGATGCTATAATATCCTAACATAACCTAAGGTAGCATTACCATACGCAACTTAACCCATACAAACGAGCTGGAACCACTATTACTGCTCTTCGCAGAGCCAAGCAGGATATACTAGAGCAAAGTAGAGCGCACACATATGCCCCATTGCAGTGTAAGGAAAAAGTCAAAGCTGTGCAAACATAACCAGGCCAAAGCTAATTTAACTGAACGTAACATAGCTACACCTAACGCTCCGCTACCAGCATTGCCAAGCGGTACATATTACAGGAGAGTACAGCGCAGGAATCCATAGAGACGCAGTGTATTGAACAAAGGTCAAGGCAATCCCATCCTAACCTAACCAAACGTAACATGGCCGAACGTAATGTATCACAACCTAATGTGCCGAAACCACTAATGCTGGCCTCCCCAGTGCCAAGCAGAATATTCAAGAACACAGCAAGGAGTAGGAATATTCCGAACAGCAGTGTATAGCATGAGAGTCAAGGCTATCCAAACCGAATATAGCCTAGCCTAGCCACACCAAACGTAACGTAACTCGACCCAACGCGCCGAGGCCCACATTGCTGGGATCCACAGAGCCAAGCTTAACATACTACAGTACAGTAGAGTAGGGCACCGAAATCCACGGAATAGCAGCGTAAAGCGCAAAAGTCGAAGCAATCCTGTTCTAACGTAACCAAACGTAACCTACCCCATCGTAACTTGCCGAGGCCTCCATTTCTGGCCTCCCAGAGCCAAGCAGGACATACTAGAGCAGAGTATATCAGAAGTAGAGCAGAAGTCAATCGAGTAGCAGTGTATAGCCCAAAGGTCAAGATATCGTAACCTAATCTGACCCAACCTAACATGACCAAACGTAGCCTGACACAAACTTACGTGCCGAGACCACTATTTCTGGCATCCGCAGACACAAGCGGAGCATACTAGAGCACAGCGGAGGGCAGAAACCCAAAGAATAGGAGTGTATGGCACAAAAGTTGAAGCTACCCCAACCAAACCTGGCCAATCCTAACCTAACGCAACGCAACATATCTCACCCTATCGTGCCAAGGCCAGCAAAACTGGTATCCCCACAGCCAAGCCGGATATATTAGGGCACAGTAGAGCGCTGGTATCTACCGGACAGCATTGTATAGCACAAAAGTAAAACCTATCCTAACCGTACATAGCCTAACCCAACCGAATGGAACGTACCCTAGCAAAACGTGCCTATCCTACTTTTGCTGGCCTCCGCATTGCCAAGCAGAACCTATTACAGTAGGGTAGAGCGCTGAATTCCATAGAATGTCAGTGAATGGCACTAAAGTCCGAGGTATCCCATAGGAATGCACAGAATCGCATATATAACAGAAAGGACCAACCAGTCCAAATCTTACCCATACAAGCTTAAACTAACCGAGCGTACCCTTATACAACACAAAGCGTCGCGGACACTATTTCTGGCATTGCCGAGTAGGCAGAGCATATTAGAGCACAGTAGAGCGGAGATATCCACCGTGTGACACAAAACTCGAAGCTACCACCTCCTAGCCTGGCCAATCGTAGCATAACCAAGCGTAACCCTTCAAATCCTAACGTACCGCTATCATGATTGGTGGCCTCCCCAGAGCCATGCAGAACATGCTAGTAGATAGAACAAGGCAGAAGTTCATTGAAACGCAGTGTATATCAGTAATGCCAAATGCATCCACACCTAACCCAAGCTAACGTGACCTATCCAGACGTGGTCTAAGTCAAACTAACGTGCCGCTACCACTATTGCTGGCATCCCCGGAGCCAAGCAGAGCATACTAATGCAGAGCAGAGCGCACAAATCCATAAAACCGCAGTCCACAGCGCAATAGTCGAGACAAGTCTATCATAAGCTATCCAAACCTAACATAATCGACCGTACACAAAGCGCAAGATACCGCGCCGAGACCTCAACTGCTTGGCTCCACAGTGCTAAGCAGAGTATACTAGAGCGCAGAGGAGCGCAGGAATCCACCGCACTGCAGACGATGGCACAATAGTCACGGTTATCCTAACCTAACCTAACCTAACGTAACTTAACCAAACGTAGCCTAACCCAACCTAACGTGCCGAGGCCAATATTGCTGGCCGGCCATGATAAAAGCAGAATATACTAGACCCCACTAGAGTGCAGAACTCCACCGAGTCACAGTTTATGGCGCAAAATTCAAAGATATCCAAGCCTGACCTAACAAATCGTAACATAACCAAACGTAAAATAGCTCAACCTATCGTGACGAGACGTCTCTTTCTGGCCTCCACGAAGCCAAGCAAGACGTATCATATGAGCGTATAGGGCAGAAGACCACCGAATAACTGCGTACAGCGCAGTAGTCAAAGCTATCCTGACCTAACCTAACCAATCGCAAAAAAACCTACGTACCATTGCTGAGTCTATCGTGCCTCGGCCACTATTGCTGCTCTCCCTAGAGTCGAGCAGAAAATA
This sequence comes from Eufriesea mexicana, assembly GCF_001483705.2. Taxonomy (NCBI): domain Eukaryota; kingdom Metazoa; phylum Arthropoda; class Insecta; order Hymenoptera; family Apidae; genus Eufriesea; species Eufriesea mexicana. The sequence goes on along the minus strand of NW_016908966.1, from coordinate 50,171 downwards.
CTAGAGCACGGTCGAACGCAGATGTTCATCGAATAGCAGTGTATAACACAAAGGCAAAAGGCATTTTATCGTTACCTAACCAAGCGTAAAGAAACATAGCGTAACGTGTCTCAACCGGACGTGCCATTGCTGTCGTCCCCAGAGCCAAGCAGAACATATTAGAGCATATTAGAACGCAGAAGACCAACGAAAAGCAGTGGATAGCACAAAGCTCGGATCCATCCCATCCTAACCTAACCAAACGTAACCTAGCCGGGCGTAACATGACTCAACCAAACGTGCCGAGACCACCATTGCCGGCCTCCCCAGAGACAAACAGAATATACTAGAGAACAGCAGAGTGCAGAAATCCGTCGCATGCTAGTGTATAGCACAAAGGTCAAAGATATCCAATCCTTGCCTGAACAAACCTAATCTAAGCTAACATACGCTAACTCAACATTACGTGCTGAAACCACATTTGCTGACCTCCACAGATACAAGCAGATCATACTACAGCACATTAGAGCGCAGAAATCCACCGAATAAGTGTGAACAGCACAAAAGGCGAAGCTATCCTATCCTAACATAACCAATTATCGCACAACCGAAAAAAACCTAACTGAATCTAACGTGTCGCGGAAACAATAGCTGGCCCCCCAGGACCGAGCAGAAAATACTAGAAGATAGTAGTGCACAGAAATTCATAGAATCGCAGTTTATAGCGGAAAAGACGAAGATATCCGAACCTAACGGAAACGAATGCAACATAACCGAACATAGCACGACTCAACGTACCAAGCCACGACCACTATTGCTGGACTTCCCAGTGCCAAACGGAATATACTAGAGATAAGCAGAGCCCAGAAGTCCTCCGAGTAGCAGTGTAGAGCACGTAAGTCAAATGTATCCTAACCGAACTTAACACAACCTAGCGTAGCCAAACGTAACCGAACACAACCTAACGTGTCATTGCCATTATTGCTGGCCTCCCGAAAGCCAGGGGGAAAATATTAGCGCACAGCAGAGCCCAGAACTCCAACGCATCGCAGTGTGTATCATAAAGTTCGGAGATATCCTGACATAAGCAGACGGAACCTAACCAAGCCGAACGTAGCCCAACCCAACGTAACCTGCCGAGTCCACTGCATTTGGCATCCTCAAAGCCAAGCAGAGCATATTAGTGTAATGTTGAGCGCAGAAGCCCTCCGAATAGCAGTGTATATCCCAAAAGTCAAAACTATCGCATCCTAACATAACCAATCGTAACATAACCATTCGTGACCTGAATTAAACGTTCCGCGACCACTACGGCTCCCCCCCCCCCCCC
>NW_016908966.1:0-48620 GCF_001483705.2 Eufriesea mexicana | reverse complement strand
CGAGCAGAACATATTACAGGAGGGTAGATCTCCGAAATCCATAGTACCGCAGTGCATAGCAGAAGAGTAAAAGCTATCCGGTCCATAACCAAACTAACATAACCTAACCAAACATAGCATAACGCAACATAAGGTGCCGCGACCACTATTAATGGCCTCCACAGGGCTAAGCAGAATACAGCAGAGCGCAGTAGGGCTCAGATACCCCACGTATATAAGTGAATAGCACGAAAGACAAAGCTATCCTACCATAACGGAGGCAAACGTTGCGTAACATAGAGAAACATAACTCAACCTAACGTGCCGTGGCCGCTGTTCCTGGCCTCCCCAGAGACAAGCAGAGCATATTAGAGAAATGACGAGTGCAGAAATCCTACACATAGCAGTGTATAGCACACAAGTCAAAGATATCGTGTCCTAGCCCAACCAACCGCAACACAACCAAGCGTAACATAACAAAATCTAACGTGCCGCGACCACTATTGCTGGCCTCCCCAGAGGCGAGCATAACATATTAGAGTAGAGTAGAGCACTGAAATACTTAGTGCCGCGATGTACGGCAGAAAGGTCAAATGTATCCTGACCCAACCGAAACAAACGGAGCCGAAGCTAACGTATCCCAACGCAGCACAACGTGCCGCGACGACAATTGCTGGCATCCCCAGGGCTAAGCAAGACATAGAGGAGCACAGCAAAGCGCAGAAGTCCATCGAATAACAGTGCACAGCACGAAAGTAGAAGCTACCCTTACCGAACTGAACCTAACATTACAAAACCGAACGTAAAATAACTAAACCGAACGTGCCGCGAACACTACTGCAGGCCTCCCCAGAGCCGAGCAGAGTATACCTGAGGAAAGTAGCGCTTAGAGGTCCATAGATTCGCAGTGCATAGCAGAAAAGCCAAGACAACATATCCTAACATAACCAAATGTAACATAACAGAAGGAAGTCGAAATAATGCTAGCGTGCCGTGGGCACTGCTGGCCACCCCAGAGACTAGCAGAACATACTAGAGCACAGTATACCCCAGTAATGCGCCGAATAGAAGTGTACTGCACAAAAGACAAAGCTATCCTATTCTACCCGAACCAACCGTGACATAACCAAACGTAACCTGATCCAACCTAATGTGTCGAGAACACTGTTGCCGGCCACCACTGAGCCAAGCAGAAAATATTGGAGTTGAGTAAAGCGCTGAAATCAATAAAAGAGCAATGTATAGCACGAAAGTCAAAGCCATTCTATCCCAACCCAAACGAACATAGCCTAACAAAACGCAGCCTAACTCAACGTAACGTGCCGCCACAAGAGTTGCTGGCCTCGCCAGAGACAAGCAGAATACGGTACAATACAGTAGAGCGCTGAGATCCAGCGAAAAACAGTGAATAGCACGAAAGACATGCACATCGTAACCGAACGTAGCATAGCCGAACATAACGTAGCCCAACCCAACACAACGTGCCTCTACCACTATAGCTGACCTCCACAGGGCTATGTAAGACACAACAGAGCACAGTAAGGCGCGGAAGTCTACCGAATAACCTTGTATGGCACGAAAGACGTACATATACTAACCGAACCTGGCATAGACGGACACAACCAAACGTAAGCTAACACAGCCTAACGAGCCGAGACCACTATTGCTGCCTCCAGAGAGCGACGCAGAGAATATTAGAGCTCACTAGATCGCTGGAGTCGACCCAATAGCAGTGTATAGCATAAAAGTCATAGCTATCCTATTCTAACCCAACCAAACGTAACGTAGTTCTACGCAATTTGACGACACCACTATTGCAAGCAACCCCATAGCCAACCACCAAAATACGCCGCAATGCAGTGTATTGCACAAGAGTCGCAGATATCCGGACTTTACATGTCCCAACCTAGCCTAACCAAACGCCGCTTATCTCAACATAACGTTCCGAGACCACTATTCCTGGCCTCCCCTTAGCCACGCAGAAATCATTTGAGCACAGTACAGCCCGGAAGTCCACCGAATAGCAGTGCGTAGCAAAGAAGTCAAAGCTAGGCTATTCTAATGTAACCAATCGTAAAAAAGCCAAGCGTGGCATGATTCAATATAAAGCGCCGCGGACACTATTGCTAGCCTCCACAGGGTCAAGCAGATAATATTAGAGCGCAGTAGAGTACACGAACCAACCGAACAGCAGAGTATAGATCAAAAGGCAAATCTATAATCTCCTAACCTAACCAAACTTAGCGTTGCAAAGCGAAACCTATCTCCGCCCATCGTGCCGAGACCAATATTGCTGGCCTCCCCAGAGCCAAACAGAACATACTAGAGGAGAGTAGAGAGCTGAAATGCATAGAATGGCATTGCATAGCACAATAATCGAAGCTAGCCAATCCCAACGTGGCCATGCTTAACCCAACCGAACGTAGCTTAACTAAACGTAACGTGCCGAGGCCAGAATTGAGTGCAACCCAGAGCCAAGCCGAAAACATTAGAGCACAGTAGAGCGCAGACGTCAACCGAATTGCGGTGGAGTACACGAAAGACGAAGCTATCATATTCAAACCAAGCCGGTCGTAACATAGCTATACATAATATGACAATGACTAACGTGCCGCGACCACTACTGGTGGCGTCCATGCGCCAAGCAGAGCATAATAGGACAGAGTAGTGCACAGAATTTCATAGATTCACAGTGTGTAGCAGAAAAGTCAAAGCAACCCGAGCCTAAACCAAGCCAACATAACAGCCAAACGTAGCCTAACTCAACGTAACGCACCGCGACAACTACTGCTGGCCACGCCAGGGCGAAGCGGAATATGGTAGAGCGCAGTAGGTCGCTGTTTACCAACGAATAGCAGTGTATAGTCTGCAAGTCGAAGCTACCCTAGCCAAACTTGACACAACCTAACCTGACCTAACGTAACCTGGCTCAGCTTATCAAACAGCGACCACTAATTCCGGCGTCCACGGATCAGAGCGGAACATACTAGGGCGGAGTAGAGAGCAGAAATCCATAGAATCGCAGGGTATAGCAAAATGTCAAAGCTATGTTGCGTTCGGCTATGTTAGGTTAGTGTGGGTTGGACTATGGCAGCTTCGACTTTTCTGCTGTATATAGCTATTCTATGGATCTCTGCGCTCTGCTCTCCTCTAATATGCTCTGTTTGTCGCAGGGTATGCCAGCTATAGGGGTCGCGTCTCGTTAGGTTGAGTTAGATTACATTTAGCTAAGTCAGGTTTGGCCGGGTTAGGTTAGCATAGCTTTGACTTTTGCGATACACACTGCTATTATATGGATTTCTGCGCTCCACAGCGCTCTTTCATACCCTGCATGTATTTTCGGACGCGAGCAGTAGTGGTCTCGGCACGTTAGGTTGTGCTATGTTACGTTCGGTTAGGTTAGGTTAGTTTGTGCTAGGTTAGGATGGCTTTGACTTTTGTGCCGTACACTGCTATTCCACGGATTCCTGCGCTCTTCTCCCGTCTAATGTTATCTGCACGGCGCCAGGAGGGGGGGGCAGAATTTGTGGCTGCGGCCGTTAGGTGCAGTTAACGTGCGTTTCTCTGGTTAGTTTCCGATAAATTTGGTTAGAATAGATTTGGCTTTTGTGTTATTTACTGCTATTCTATATATATATTTCTGCGCTCCAACTGTTCTCTATCGTATTCTGCATGCCTCTGGGGAGGCCAGCAACAGTGGTCGCGGCACGTTATATTGAGTTATGTTACGCTTGGCTATGTTACGCTTGGTTCGTTTAGGATACGACGGCTTTGAGATTTGCGCTATACACTTCTATTCCGTGGATTTTTGGATTCCACTGTGCTCTAGTATATTTAGCTTGGGTCTAGCGGGGCCAGTAATTGTGGTCTCGGCACATTAGTTTGTGGTAGGTTACGTTCGGTTATGATTGGTTAGGCTAAGTTTGGACAGGGTAACTTCCACTTTTGTGCTACATACGGCCATTCGATGGACTGCTGCTCTCTACTGTGCTCTATCGAACTCTGCTTGTATCTGAGGGTGCCAGGAATAGTTGTCGCGGCTCAGTAGGCTGAGTTACGTTACGCTTGGTTAGGTTAGGCTTGGCAATGCTTGGATAGGAGATCTTTGACGTTTGTGATGTACACTGCTCTTCGTTCGACTTCTACACTCCACACTGCTTTGCTATACTCTGCTTGGCCTTCGTGGGTCTAGCAATAGTGGCCGTGACGTGTCAGGCTGAGATAAGTTACGTTCGGTTACGTCATGTTGAACTATGTTTGGTCAGGACAGCTTCGACATTTGTGCAACACACTGCTTTTCGGCTAATCTTTGCGCACTAATCTGCTCTGCAAAATTCTGCATGGCCCTCAGCATGCCAGCAATAGTGGTCGAGGCACTTTAAGTTGAGTTACGCTACGTTTGGCAGTGTTATGATAGTTTGGGTTGGGTATGGTCGGCTTTTACATTTCTGCTTTGCACTGCAATTCTAGGGAATGCTGCGCTCTATTCTCCGCTAATATGTTCTCAGTGGTTCTGTTGGGCAAGGAAAAATGTTCTCTCCACGTGAGGTGGAGTCAGGTTACGTTTGGTAGTGTTACGATTGGTTAGGCTATGACAGGGTTGCTTTGACTTTTGTGCTATACACAGCGATTTATTGGATCTCTGCGCACATCCCTCCTCATATTCGTGCAGCGTAGTTCTGACGACGCCAGCAGTGTTCGCCTCGGCGCGCTATGCTGTGGAATGTTACGTTTGATTGCGATAGGTTTGGTTATCTTTGGACAGGATATCCTCGACTTTCCTGCTATGCACTGCTATTTAGTGGATTGCTGCGCTGTACTGCGCCCTAATATGTCCTGCTTGGCACTGTGGAGTCCAGCAGCATTGGTCTCGGCACGTTAGTTTGAGCTAGGTCACGTTTGTTTCGGTTAGAATGGGATTGCTTAGACTTCTGTGGTATACCCTGCAATGCGGCATATTTCTGCGCTCTACGGTGCTCTTGAATATTCTGTTTGCCTCTGGGTAGACCAGCAATGGTGGTCTGGGCACGCTACTTTGAGTTATGTTACTTTTGGTTAGGGTAGGACAACGTAGCTTTGACTTTTGCGCTATACACTGGTATTCGGTGGATTTTTTCGCACTACATTCCTCCACTGTACTCTGCTCGACTCTGGGGACCCCAGCAATAGTGGTCTCAACAAGTTAGGTTGCGTTAGGTTTCGTTTTGGTATATGTCTATTGTTTAGGTTAGGAGAGCGTAGCTTTGGTACTTATGTTGTGCGCTCTTACTCGGTGGATACCTGCGCTCCTCTGTGCTGCATCACACACTGCATGTCTCTGTGGACGCCAGGAATTGTGGTCGCGGCAAGTCTGGTTGAGATATGCTACGTGCGGTTTGGTCAGGTTTGCTTAGGTTTGGTTAGTATAGATTAGACCTCTTCGCCATACACTAGTATCCTGTGGGTTGCTACGATCTACATAGCCCCAATATGCTCTGATTGGCTCTGGGGAGGACAGCAACAGTGGTCTAGACATGTTAGTTTGGGTTATCTCGCTTTGGGTTGAGTTGGGTTGGGTCAGGTTATGTAAGCATAGACTTGAGTTTTGTGGTTTGCACTACAATGCGGCGGATTTCTGCGCTCTACTGCTCTATAGCTTACTCGGCTTGGCTCCGCAGAGGTCAGCAATGGTGGTCTGCGCACGTTAGGTAGAGTTATGTTACGTTTGGTTATGTTATGCTCGGTCAAGTTAGGAAAGGAAAAACCAGAATTTCGTGCTACGCATTGCTATTCGGTGGATCTCTGGTCTCCAAAGTGCTGTAATTCGCTACGTGTTGCTCTGGGGAGGCCTCCGATTGTGGTCCTGTCCCTTGAGATTTAACTAATCTATGTTTGGTTAGGTCAGATTAGGCCAGGCAAGGTTAGGGTATCCTTGAAATTTGTGCTATTCGCTGCTATTTGGCGGCTTTCTGCGAACTACTGTGGTCCATTGTATTCTGTTTGGCTCTGGTTATCCCAGTAATATTGCCCTCGACACGTTACATTCAGTTAGGTTACGTTTGGTTTGGATAAGTTTGGATAGCTCATTATGCGGAAGCGATGACTTTTGTGCTTTACACTGGTATTCGGTTGATCTCTGGGGTCTACTGTGCTCTAGTATATTTTGCTTGGCTCTGCGAGCCAGCGAATCTGGTCTCGGTACCTTAGCTTGAGTTGGGTTAAGTTAGAATATGCCTTGTTAGCTTAGGTTAGGACAGGGTAGCTTTGACTTTTGCTCTATAAACTAGTATTCGGTGGATTTCACCGCTCCACATTGCTCTGCTGTACTCTGCTGGGATCCGTGTAGGCCAGCAATTGTGGTCGTGGCACGCCAGGGAGAGTTATGTTGCGTTTCGCTAGGTTATGTTGGGCTAAGTTTGGTTTGAATAGCTCTGCCTTTTGTGTAATGCTCCGTTATTTGGTGGATCTCTGCGCACTATTGTACTCTGGTACGCTCTGCTTGGCTCTCGGGAGGCCAGCGATAGTGGTCTCGGTATGTTAGCTTGAGTTAGTTTATGTATGGTTGTGTTACGTATGCTGAGGTTACGATAGGATAGCTTTGACTTTTGTATTATACACTGCTTTTCGGTTGTCTCCTGCGTTCTAAATTGCTCTAATATGCTCTGCTGGTCGCTGGGGACGCCTGGAATAGTGGCCGCGTCACGTTAGGTTGAGTCATGACACGATTGGTTGGGTTATGTGTGGATATGTTTGGTTCGGACAGCTTCGACCTTTGTGACATACGCTGTTACCCGGTGGATTCCTTCGCACTATTGTGCTCTAGTATGTTGTGCGTGGCTCTGTGAAGACCAGCAACAGTGGACTCTGCTCATTACGTTTAATTAGTCTACGTTAGGTTGAGTTAGATCAGGTCAGGTAAGGTTAATGTGTCTCTGACGCGTGTGCACTTCGCTGCTGTTCGGCGGCTTCTTGCGCACTACTGTGCTCTATGTTGTTCTGCTTGGCTCTGGGAACGTCGGTAATAGTCGCCACGGCACGATAGATTATGTTAGGTTACGTTTGGCATTACTAGGCCAGGATAGGCTCGAATAGGGTAGCTTCGGCTTTCATGATATATACAGCTATTCTGTGGCTTTCGGGGCTCTACTGTGCTCTACTATGCTCTGCTCGACTCTACGGAAGCCAACAATATTGGTTTCGGCACGTTAGGATGAGTCATGTTACGTTTGATTACGTTACATTTGGTTATGTCAGGGCAGTATAGCACTGACTTTTGCGATTTACACTGCCATTCGGTGGATTTTTGTGGTCTACTGTCCAGTAAAGTGCTCTGCTTGTATCTGGGGAGGCCAGCAATAGCGGTTCCGGCACCTTAGGCTGAGTTACGTTACGTTCGGTTAGGTTATGTCAGTTCAGGTTAGGTATGGACTGCTCCGACTTCGCGGTATAAACTGCTATTAGGTGGATTCCTGCTCAGCGTTGACGTCTGCTATATTCTGGCTGGCCCTGGGGAGTCCAGCAATAGCGGTCGCTGCTGGATATGTTGAGTGATGCTTCGTTTGGTAAGGTTATGTTGGTTTGGGTTACGTTTGGCTAGCCTCGGATTTTCCGATATACACTGCGGTTGTATGGAATTTTTCGCGCCGCTCGCCTCTGGTGTGTCACGCCTAGCACTGGAGAGGCCAACAATAGTGGTCTCGGCACGTTAGGTTGTGTTAGGTTACCATTGGTTGTGCTACGATGGGCTAGATTAGGGCATGGTAGCTTTGACTTTTGTGCTTTTCGCTTCTCTTCGGTGGACCTCTGCGTTCTACTGTGCGCTAGAATGCTCCGCTTGGCTCTGTGTTTGCCAGCGATAGTAATCTCTGCACGTTAGGTTGAGTTATTTACGTTTGATTAGATAAAGTTTGCATGCGCTAGGTATGGATAGCTTCGGCTTCTATGCTGTACACTGGGATTCTATGGATTTCTGCGCCCTAGCCTCCTCTCATATGCTCTGCTTGGCCATGGGAAGGCCAGCTAGAGTGATTGCGGCACGTTAGGTCGAGATATGTTACGATCGGTTAGGTTAGGTTGCGTTGGGTTAGGTTATGGTAGTTTTGACTTTTGTGCTATACACGGCTCTCCGGTCCATTCCTATGCACTAGATTGCCCTAATAAGATCCAATTGTCTGTGTGGAGGTCAGCTATATTGGTCCAGGCACGTTAGGTTGAGTTTGGTTACGTTGGGCTTGGTTAGGTTTGTTTGGGTTAGATTACATCTTTGTCTTTTACGCTCTATACTTCACTGCGCAGGATATCTGCTCTATAATGTGCCCTAGTATGTTCCGCTTTGCTCTGAGAGGCCAGCGATTCCCTCGGCACGTTAGGCTGAGTCATGTTAGGCTTTGTTAGGTTAGGTTTGGTTAGGTTTGGTTATGACAGCTTTGACTTCTGTGCTATATACTGCTTCTCGGTGGATCTCTGTGCTCTAAGTTGCTCTAATATGAACTGCTCGGCTCTGTGGAGGTCAGCAATACTGGCCTTTGCACGCTAGGTTGAGCCACGTTACGATTGGTTACGTCACGTTTGGCTAAGGCAGGATGAGATAGCATTAGCATTTCTGCTATATACTGCGTTTCTGTGGATTTCTGCCTCCCACTCTCCCCTCATATGTTCTGCCCAGCTCTGGCAAGGCCAGCAGTAGTGGTCGCGGCACGTTAGGTTGAGAGAGAATACGTCCGGTTAGCTTATGTTACGCTAGGTTTGGTTAGGGTAGCTTTGACTTTTCTGCTATATACTGCGATTCTATGGATTTCTGCGCACTACCCTACGCTAATATGTTCCGTTGGCTCACAACAGGCCAGCAGTTGGTGTCGCGGCACGTTAGGTTAAGTCAGGTTACGCTTGGCTATGTTACGATTGGCTAGGTTCGGAGTGCGTAACTTTGACTTTTGTGCTGTACACGGCTGTTCGGTGGAATTCTCCGGTCTACTGTGCTCTAATATTCTCTGCTTCGCTCGGTGGAGTCCAGCAATGGTAGTCTCCGCACGTTACGTTAAGTTAGGCTACGTTTGGCTAGGTTAGGTTGGGACAGGTTGGGTTAGAATATCTTCGACCGTTGTGTTGTGCACCGCAGTGCTGTGGATTACTGCGCACCACTGTGCTCTGGTATTTTCTGCTCGGCTCTGGGGCGACCGGCAGTATCTGCCTAGACCCGTTAGGACTTGTTGGGCTTCTTTCGTTTATGATAAGTTTGTCTAAATTAGGAAACGTTAGCTTTCACTATTGTGCTGTGCACTGCGATTCTATCGGTTTCTGCCCTCTACTCTACTCTAATGCCTCCTGATTGGCTCTGGGGAAGACAGTAATAGTGGTCTCGGCAGGTTAGGGCGTGTTCGCTTACGTTTGGTTACGTTACGTTTTGTTAGGATAGGACCGGATGCGTTTGGTTTTTATGCGATGCAATGCTATTCTGTGGGTTTTTACTACCCACGTTGCTCTACTGAACTCCGTTCGACTATGGGAAGGCCAGTAGTAGTTGCCTCGACACGTTAGAATGAGTTAAGCTACGTTTGGATATGTTACATTAGTTTGGGTTTTGTTTGGATATCCTTGACTTCGTGCTGAACACTGTTCTTCGGTGGATTCCTGCGCCGTACTGTACCTTACTGTATTCTGCTTGGCCCTGTTGAGTCCAGCAACAACGGCCGCGGAACGTTAGAATGAATTAGCTTACGTTTCTTCAAGCTACGTTTGCTCGGCGTAAGTCTGGATAGCTCTGAATATTCTACTATACACTGCGATTCTATGGATTTCTGCGCCCTTCTCCCGTCGAATATGTCTTGCTTGGCTCTGTGAAGGCCAACAATAGTGGTGGCGGCACGTTAGGTTCAGATAGATTACGTTCGGATATCTTAGGTTTCGTTGGGTTAGGTTACGATAGCTTTGACTTTTCTGCTGCTCACTACTATTCTATGGACTACTGTGCTCTATTGTGCTCTCTCACAATCCGCTTGTCTCTGGGGATGCCAGGAATAGAGGTCACGGCACGCTATGTAGTGCTATGCTACTTATGTTTGGGTTAGGTTAGGTAAGGTTAGGGCAGGGTATCTTCGGTTCTGTGCTATTCACTGCAATGCGGTACATTCCTGCGCTCCGCTGTGCTCTAGTATATTCTGCTCGTCTCTGTGGAGAACAGGAATATTTGCCTCGTCGCATTAGGTTTAGTTACAGTACGTTTTCATCGGTTAGGTGAGGACATGTCAGATCAGGATATGTATGACTTCTGTGCTATACACTACTTCTCGGTGGATATCTGCGCTCTAATCTGCTCTAGTATGCTCTGCTTAGCTCTGGGGTGCACAGTAATAGTGGTCACGGAACGTTATGTTTAGCTAGGTTACGTGCAGTTAGGTTAGGTTAGGAGTGTCCGGCCAGGATTTCTTTGACCTTTGTGCTGTACACTGCTACTCGGTGCATTTCTGCGCTCTACTGCGCTCTAGTATGTCCAGCATAGCTCTGGGGAGGCCAGCAATAGGGGTCGAGTCACGTTAGGTTGAGTTATACTATGTTTGTGTATGTTCTGTTGGTTTGGGTTAGGTTTGGGTAACTCTGACTATTCGGATATGCACTGTGATTTTATGGATTTCTGTGTTCTACTCTCTACTAACGTGTCCTGCTTGGCTATGTGCTTGACAGCTGTAGTGGTCGCGGCACGTTAGGTTGAGTTATGATACGCTAGGTTATGTTACGGTTGGTTAGGTTAGGAGAGGATAGCTTTGACTATAGTGCTGTCATCTGCTATTACGTGGCTTCCCGCGGCATAGAGTGCTCTAATGCTTTCAGCTTGGCTCTGTGATGGCAAGCAATAGTAGCGTCTGCTCGTTACATTGCGTCAGGTTACGCTCGGTTATGATGGGTGAGGCTAAGTTTTGTCAGGTAAGATTCATCTATTGAGCTGTACACTGCTATTAGGTGGTCTCCTGCGCCCTACTGTGCTCTAATATTTTCAGGTTGGCTCTGGCAAAGACAGCAATAGTGGTCCCTGCAAGTTATGATCGGTCATGTTACGCTCGGTTAGGCTGGGTCAGGCTAAACTTTGTCAGGATAGGCTTAACTTTTATGCTGTACGCTTCTGTTCGTTGCATTTCTACCCCCTACTGTGCTGTAGTATGTCCTGCTTGGCCCTGGGTAGGGCAACAATAGCGGTCTCGACAAGTTAGGATGGGCTATGCCATGTTTGGCTATTTTCTGTTGGTTTGGATTGGGTCTGACTAGCCTTGACTTTTCTGATATACACTATGAATCTGTGGATTTGCGCGTTCTACTCTCCACAAATGTGTTCTGTTTGGCTCTGTGGAGGCCAGCAATGGTGGTCGCGGTACGTTATGTTGAGATATCACGATTGGTTACGTTAGGAGAGGATAGCTTTGACTTTATTTCCATAGTCTGCTGCTGGGTTTATTTCTGCGACGTACAGTGCCCTAATATTTTCAGCTTGGCTCTGACAGTGCCAGCAATACTGGTCTCGGTACGTTGCGATGAGTCGGGCTTCGTTCGGTTGGGTTGGGTTAGGCTATGTTTGTTTAGGATAGCTTCAAGTCCTGTGCTGTACACTGCTATTCGATACATTTCTGCGAGCTACTGTGCTCTATTATGCCCTGCTTGACTCTGCGGATGGCAGCAGTAGCGGTCTCGGGACGTTAGGCTAAATCAGGCTATGCATGGCTTTGTTCTGTTGGTTTGGGTTAAGCTTGGGTAGCTTCAACTTTCCTGACATACGCTGCGATTGTATGGATTTCTGCGTTCTACTCTCAAGTAACGTGTTCCGCCTGGCACTGGGGAGGCCAGCAAATGTGTTCGCGGCACGTTAGGTTGAGTTGTGTTACGTTTGGTTATATTACGGTTGGCTATGTTAGGTGAGGATAGCTTTGACTATAGTGTCATAGTCTGCTATTGGGCGGATACCGGCTCCCTACGGTGCTTTAATATTTTCAGCTTGGCCCTGGGAAGGCCAGATATTGTGAACTCGGCACGTTACGTTGGTTGAGGTTATCCTCGGTTATGCTGGTTTATGCATAGTTTGTTCAGGATAGCTTTAACTTTTGTGCTGTACACAGCTATTCGTTGGATTTCTGCGCTCTATCGCGCTCTGGTATGTCCTGCCTGGCTCTGGGCAGTCCCGTAATAGCGGTCGCGGCACATCAGTGTTAGTTAGGACAAGCTCGGTTATGTTACGACTCTTCAGGTTAGGAGAGGATAGCTATGTCTTTAGTGCTATAGTCCTTTACGTGGACTTCTGCGCCCCACCGTTCTCCAATGTTTTCAGCTTGGTTCTGGCGCGGCCAGCAATAGTTGTCTCGGCATGTTGCGATGAGTCAGGTTACCTTCGGTTAGGTTGGGTCAGTCTAAGTTTTGTCACCATTGCTTCTTGCTTTTGTGCTGTACACTACTCTTCGGTGGATTTCTGCGTTGAGCTGTGCTCTAGTATATCCTGGTTGGCTCTGGGGAAGGAAAAATAGCGATCTCGGCAGGTTAGGTTGAGTCAGGCTATATTCTGCTGTGTCCCGTTAGTTTGGGTTTGGCTCTGGTAGCTTCGACATTTATGATATGCACGGCGATTACATAGATCTCTGCATTCTACTCTCTACTAATGTGTTCTGCTCGGCTCTGGGGCGGCCAGCAATAGTGGCCGCGACACGTTGGGTTGAGTCAGATTACGTTCGGTTGGGTTAGATTTGGCTACATTAGGACGGTGTAGCTTTGACTTTTGCGCTGCACATTCCTATTCGGTGGTTTCCTGCGCTCTACTGTGCTATAGCATATTTTACTTGGCTATGGGGAGGGCAAGTGTATTGGTCTCGACACTTTGTTCTGAGCTATGTTGCGTTCGGTTATGTTACGCCTGGTGAGGTGAGGATTGGGTAGCTTAGACTTTTGTGCTATACACTGCTATTCGGGTGATTCCTGCGCACTACATTGCTCTACTCTGCTCTGCCAGGCTCCCGGGATAGCAGGAATAGTGTTCGCAGCACGTTATTTTGGGTCATCTTACGTTTGGTTTGGTTAGAAAGCGTTGTGTTAGACTAGGATAGCGTTGACTTCTGTTCCGCCCGCTGCTATTCAATGGGCTTCTACGCTCTTCTGTACGCTATCGCAACCCGCTTGTCTCTGTGGACGCCAGGAATGGTGCTCTCGGCACGTTGGTTTGAGTTACGTTACGTTTGGTACGGTTAGGTCTGGTTAGGCTTGGTTAGGACAGCTTTGACATTTGTTCCTTGCATATCAGCGCGACGTATTACTGCGCTCTCCTTTGCTATGGTTTGTTCTGCTTTGCCCTGGGGAGGTCAGCAATAGTCGTCTAGGCACGTTAGGTTTAGTAAGGCTACGTTTGGTCAGGTTAGGGCAGGACAACTTTGACTTCTGTGCTACACACTGCTATTCGTGGGGTTCCTACGCTCTCCATGGCTCTATTATGCTCTGCTCGGCCCTGGCGATAACAGCAAAAGAGGACTCGTCTCGTTGGGCTTAGTTATTCCATGTTTGGTTGGGTAAGGTTATGCCTGGTTAGGATCGGATACCTTCGACTTCTGTACTGTACACTGCTATTTGGTGGCTCTCTGCGCTCTACTGCTCTCTCGTACGCTATGCTTGGCTCTGGGGAACTCAGTGATAGTGGTCTCGTCTCGCAACACTGACATAGGATAAGCAAGGCTTGGCTAGGCTAGGATAGGTTTGGTCAATACAGATTCTTCTGTGTGCTATAGACTGTTTTTCGGTCTATATCTGCGCACTGCATTGCTCTGATGGCATCTCCCTGTTTCCGGGGGCGACCAGCGACAGGGATCGTGGCAGGTATTTTGGATATGATACGCTTTGCGGGGTAAGGTTAGGTTAAGTTTGATTAGGATGGCATTGACCTTTGTGCTATACACTGCTATTCGGTGGATTTCTGCGATCTGCTTTGCTCTAGCTTGCTCTGATTGGCTATATGGATGCCAGCAGTATTGATCTCCGCACGTTAGTCTGTGTTAGGTGGCGTTTGGTTACGTTACGTTTTACTTGGTTAGGACAAGGTAGCTTTAATTTTTGCTATATACTGCAATTCGGTGGCTATCTGCGCTATGCTTTGGTCTACTATGCTCTGTTCGACTATCGGCAGGGCATAGTAGTGTTCGCCACACGCTAGGTTGCAGCATATTACGTTGGGTTATGCTACGTTACGTTGTGTTACGTTAGGTTATCTTCGACTTTTGTGCTACACAATGCTACCCTATGGACTTCTGCGCCATTCTCAGTGCTGTCACACTATTCTTGTCCGCGCGGACCCCAGGAATAGTGCTCTCGACTCGTTAGCCTTTGTCAGGCTGCGTTCGGTCAAGTTACGCTTCGTTAGGTTAGGACAGGGTGTCTTTAACTTTTGTGCTGTACACAGCTATACGGTGGAATTCTACGATCAACACTGTTCTACTGCTCTCTGCTTACGCTTGCTTACGTTATGATAGCATAGCCTTGACATTTGTGCCTTACACTGCTATTCGGTCGATATCTGTGCGCTGCACTGCTCCTATCGTATATGATTGAATCGGAGGGGGCCTGCAGAAGCCGTCGTGGTAGGTTTGGTTGTGATAGGTCACGTTAGGTTGGGTTAGGTTAGGTTAAATTTGAACAAGACGTCCTTGACTTTTGGGTTATACACTGCAATGCGGTGGATTAGTGCGCTCTGCACTGCTCTGGTATATTCTGCTTGACCCTGAGGAGGCAAGCCATAGTGGCCCCGGCCCGTTTGGTTGAGTTAAACTACCTTCGGTTATGTCACGTTTGGCCTTGATAGGACATGATACCTTAGACTACTGACCTATACACAGCGATTCTATGAACTTCTGCGCTCTCTTCTCCTCAATATATTCTGTTTGGCCCTGTGGACGTCAGCAATAGAGGTCTCGGCACGTTAGGAAGTGTTATATTACGTTTGGTTACGTCACGTTCGGCTAGGATATGATAATATATATTGCATTGACTTTTGTGTTATACTCTGCTGTTCTGTTGATATCTGTGCGCTACATTGATCTACTGGTATCTGCTTGACTCTGGCGAGGCCAGCAATAGCAGTCGTGGCACGTACGATTCAGATACGCTGCGCTTGGACCGGTTGTGTCAGGTTAAGGTTGGTTATGCTGGCTTTGACTTTTGTGCTATACACTGCTAATAGGTGGACTTCTGCACTCTGCTGTACCCTAGTATGTTCTGCTTTGCTATGGGGAGTCCGGCAGTATTTGTCTCGGCATGTTTTGTCTGAGTTATGTTGCGTTCTGTTATGCTACGTTTGGTCAGGTTAGGATAGGGCAGCCAAGTCTTTTGTGCTGTTCACTGCTATTCGGTGGAGTTATGCGCCCTACATTGCTCTACTATTCTCTGCTCGTCTCTTGAGAGGCCAGAAATAGTGGTCTCGGCACGCTGGCTAGTGCTAGGCTTCGCTTAGGTTGGCAATGTTTGCTTTGGTTATGTCTGTATGGATTCGGCTTTCTCGCTATTCTCTGCTCTTCGTTGGATTTCGGCGTTCTACATTGCTCTGCTATACTCTACTTGGCACTCGCGAGGCCAGCAATGGCGGTCGTGGCGCGATAAGTTGACCTTGGTAACGTTCAGTTATGTTACGTGTGGACAGTTTAGGATAGGATGGCATAGACTTTTCTGCCCTATACCGCTATCCGGTGGATTTCGGCGGTCATCTGTGTTCCAGTATATTCTGCATCGCTACGGGCAGACCAGCTCTCGGCACGTTGTGCTGATGTCGATTGCGATTGGTTAGGTTAGGATGGGTTAAGTTAGGTTAGGGTAGTGTTGCTTAGAACTTTGTGCTGTACACTGCCCTTCGGTTGATCACTTATCCCTATAATGCTCTACTATACTCCGCTCGACTCTCGGGACGCCACAAACAGTGGTCGCGGCAAGTTGGGTTGAATTACATTACATTGGATCAGGATAAGTATGAATATGTTTGGTTGGGATAGCTCTGTCCTTTGTGCTACGCAATGTAACTCGGCCGATTTCAGCGTCCTACATAGGTCCGTTAAACTCAGCATGGCTCTCGTGAGGCTAGCAATAGTGGTTGTGACACCCCATGTTGTGTTACGTTACGTTTGGTTATGCAACGTTTGGTCAGGTTACGTGTGGATAGCTATGACTAGAGTACTATGCACCGCTATTCGGTTGACTCCAGCGATCTACAGTGCTCTAATGTGTTCAGCTTGTCACTAGGAAGGCCAGCAATAGTGGTCCCTGCACGTTGTGATGAGATGTGTTACGTTCGGCTGGTTAGGTTGGGCTAAGTTTGGCCAGGACAGCTACCACTTTTGTGCTTTGCACAGCCATTCGGGGAATTTCTGTGTACTACTGTGCACGAATTTGCCCTGATTGTTCCTGGGGAGGCCAGCAATTGTGGCCCCTGCACGTTAGGTTAAGTTTTGCTACGTTTATTTATATTAAGTTTGGATAGGTTATGATAGGGTAAAGATGACCTTGTGCCATACACCGCTGTCCGGAGGATCTTTACGCTATACATTGCTCCAGTGTGCTCTGCTGGGCTCTGGGAAGGCCAGCAACACTAGTCTCGGCAGTTCATGTTGATCTATACTACGTTCGGTTAGGTTAGGTTAAGATAGGTTTGGTGAGGGTAGCTTCCACTTTTCTGTTATACGCTGAAATGCGGTGGTTTGCTGCGCTCTTCTGTACTCTAGTACATTCTGCTTGGCTCTGGGTGCTAGTAATAGTGATCTCGGCACGTTAGGTTTAATTATTGTTCGTACGGTTAGGTTAGGTTGCGCCTGGTTAGGTTTGGATATCTTCGACCATTGTGATATATGTTGCTGCTTGGTGGCTCTCTGCTCTCTACTGTGCTTTAGTGTCTCGGTGGTCGCCAGGAAAAGTGCTCTCGGCAGGTTAGGTCTAGTATTGTTATGTTTGGTCATGTTAGGCTAGGATAGCTTTGACTTTTGTGCTATACACTGCTATCCGGTGTTTCTCTGCGCTCCAATGTTATCTAGTGTTCCCTGCTTTGCTCTGGGTGGCCAGAAATAGTGTCTGTAGCACGATAGGTTGTGTTAGGTTACGCTCGGTTCGGTCCGGTTAGGCTAGGTATTGTTAGGATGGCTTTGACATTTGCGCTGCACACCGCTATTCTGTCGATAACTGTATTCTGCGCCACTCTACTATCATCCGGTTGTCTCTGTCGAGGCTAGAAATTGTGGTCGTGGCACGCTTGGTTGCGTATCGTTACGTTAGGTTAGTTATGGTTTTGATAGGTTTGGATAGGGTAGCTTTGAAGCTTGTGCTATACACTCCTATTCGCTGTGCTCCACTGTGCTGTAACATTCTCTGCTTGGCGCTGGGGAGTCCAGCAATAGCGGTCTCGGAGGGTTAGATTGAGTTACGCTGCATTTGGTAGGGCTACGTTTGGACAGATCAGGACAGGATATCTCTGACCTTTGCTCTGTACACAGCTATTCGTTGAAAGACTGCGCTCTACTGCGATCCAATATCCCCTGCTTAGCTCTGGAATTTCCAGAAATAGTGGCAGAGGAGCGTCAGGATGTATTATGTTACGCTTGGCTAGGTCATCTTTGTTTGTGTTAGGTTATGGTATCTCGGACTTCCGTGCTAAGACTGCCGTTCTTTAGACCTCTGCGCTATACTCTCCCCCAATATGCCCTACTAGGCGATGGGAAGTCCAGCAATATTTGGTTAGGCACGTTTAGTTGGAACTGGTTACGTTTGGTTATGTCAGTTTAAGTCAGCCTATATATGATTTCTTCTACTTATCTGCTTTACACTTCAATGCGCAGGATTACTGCGCTCTAATTCGCTCTATTAAACTCTGCGTGGCTCTGGGGAGCTCAGTAACAGTTGTCCAGGAACGTTAGGTTGGGTTAGGCGATGGAGGGTTATGTTATGTTGGGTTAGGTTAGGCAAGTTAAGCTTTGACTTTTGTGCTATACACTGCTATTCGTTGTATTTCTTCGCTTTTCTGATATCTAACATATTCTACTTTGTTCTTGGGATGCCATAAATAGTGTAGGCGGCGCGATATGTTTTGTTAGGTCACGTTTGCTTAACATACGTTTGTTTACGATAGGACCGGTTATCTTTGACGTTTCCGCCATGCACTGCTAGTCGGTGGATTTCACTGCTGTTCGTTGCTCACCTGTACCCTACTCGACTCTGGGAAGGCCAGCAACGGCGGTCGTGGCACGATAGGTTTAGTATGGTTACGTTTTTTTATGCTAGGTTTTGATAGGTTTGGTCAGGATGGCTTTGACTTTTGTGCTACACTCTGCTATTTGGCAAATTTCTGCGCTCTACTGCGCTCTTGTACTTCCAGCTTGGCTCTGGGGAGAGCAAAAATTGTGTTTTCTGCACGATAGCTTGAGATACGTTACGCTTGGTAATGTTACGGTTGGCTATGTTGGGAGAGGGTAGCTTTGACTTTAGTGCTATAGTCTGCTATTAGATGAATATCTGCTCCCAATAGTGCTCTTATGTATTCAGCTTCGCTCTGGCAAGGCCAGCGATACAGGTCTTGGCACGTTATGGTGAGACATATTACGTTCGGTTCGGTTGGGTCAGGTTAAGTTTTGTCAGGGTAGATTTAACTTTTGTGCTGTACACAGCTATTCGGCGGATATCTGCGCTCTACTGCGCTATGGTATGTCCTGATTGGCTCTGGGAAGGCCAGCAATAGTGGCCTCGGCGCGTTATGTTGATTCAGGTTACGTCCGGCCAGGTCGGGCTAGGAAATGTTTGGTCATGATATATTTAACTTTTGTGCTGTTCCCGGCTCTTCGGCGGATTTCTGCACTCTGCTTTCCCCTAGTATGCCCTACTTGGCTCTGGGAGAGCAGCAATAGCGGTGTCGCCACGTTAGGTTGAGTCATGCTATGTTCGGTTATGTCCTGTTTGATTGGGTTAGGCATGGGTAGCTTCGACTCTTCTGATATACATAGCGGTAATATGGCTTTCTACGTTCTACTCTCCACTAACGTGTCCCGTTTGACTCTGGGGAGGGCAGCAACAGCGGTCGCGGCGCGTTAGGTTGAGTTAGGTTACGTTTGGTTATTTTGCGTTTGGTTAGGTTAGGAGAGGATAGCTTTGACCTTCGGACAATATTCTGCTATTAGGCGAACTTCTGCTCCCTACAGCGCTTTAGTCTTTTCAGCTCGGCTATGTGTAGGCCAGGAATAGTGGCCTCCGCACTTTACATTTCGTCATGTTACGTTCTGTTAGGTTAGGTCACACTAAGTTTCCTCAGGGTAGTTTTAACTGCTGTGATGTACATTGCTGTTCGGTGGATTTCTGCCTTCTGCTGTGCTCTAGCATGTCCAGCTTCGCTCTGGGGTGGACGTAAATAGAGTTCTCGGCACGACATGCTTACAAATGCTATGTTTGCTTATGCCCGTTGGTTTGGGATAGGTTTGTGTAGTTTTGACTTTTCTGATATACACTGCGATTATATGGACAGCTGCGTTCTACTCTCTTCTAATTTGTTCTGCTTGGCTCTGGAATGGCCAGAAATAGTGGCCTACGCACGTTACATTTTGTCAGGTTACGTTCGGCTGGGTTGTGCTAGGCAAAGTTTTATCAGGGTCGTTTTAACTTCCGTGATGTACAATGCCATTCGTTGGATTTCTGCGCACTGCTGTGCTCTAGTATGTCCTGCTTGACTTTGGGGAGGGCAACAATAACGGTCTCGGCAAGTTACGATAAGTCAGGCTGTATTTCAATTTGTTCCGTTAGTTTGGGTTAGGCTTGGGTAGCTTAGACATTTCTGGTATACGCTGCGGTTATGTAGTTTTCTGCGGTCTACTCTTCACTAGAGTGTTCCGCTTGACTCTGGGGAGGCCAGCAATAGTGGCCTCGGCTCGTTAGGCTGTGGTATGTTACGATACGTTAGGTTATGTTCATTTGCGTTGGGCTCGGATAACTTTGACCTTCTCGGCAAAAACAGCTATTCTGTGGATTTATGCGCCATGCTGGTCTCTACCATACTCTGCTAGACGCTGTGGAGGCCTGCAATAGTGGTCGCTGCGCGTTGAGTATGTTTACGTTACGTTTGGGTATGTTACGATTGGCTAAGTTGGGATAGGATATCTCTGACTGTTGTGCCACACATCGCAACGCGCCGGATTTTCGCTGTCTACTGTGCGCCTGTATATACTGGAGGCCTCTCGGGAGGCCAGCAATAGTGGTCTCGGCGCTTTCGGTTTAGTAGTGTTACGTATGTTTATGTTACGGTTGGCTAGGTTAGGATACGATAGTCCCGACTTTTGGGCTATACACTGCTATTCGTGGGATTTCCATATCCTAATGCGCTCTAACATCTTTTTCTTGCCTCTGGGGACGCCAGCAGTATTGGTCACGTCACGTTATGTTGAGTTACACTACGTATGGGTAGGTTGGCTTAGGTCAGGTTGTGCTAGGGTATCTTCAGCTTTTGTGCTTTGCTCTGCAATGCGGTGGAACTCTGCGCTCTGTTGTGCCCCAGTATATTCTGCTTGGCGCTGTGGAGGCCAGCAATAGGTCTCTCGGCATGTTAGTGTCAGTTATGATACGTTCGGTTATGTTGTGTTCGGTGAGGTTAGGATAGGATAGATTAGACTTTGGTCTGCGTACTTTTGCGCTCCACTGTGTTCTAATACTTTCTGCTTGGCTCTGGGGACGCCAGCAATAGTGTTCTCGGTGCGTTGGGTTGCGTTATGATTCATTTGGTCATGTTAGGTTAGGTTAAGCTCGGTCAGGTTGTCCTTCACTTTCGTGGTATAAACTGCTGTTCGCAGTACTTCTGCGCTCGACTCGGCCCTACTATATTTTGCTTGGTCGTGGGGATGCCAGCAATAGTGGTCGCGGCACTCTATGTTGAGTTGGGCTGCGTTTGGTTGTGCTATGGTAGCTTGGGTTTTGTTTGAATAGCTGTAACTTTTGTACTATACACTGCGATTCTATGGATTTCTGCATTCCACTGTCCTAAGGAATGTTCTACCCGACTCTGGGGATTCGAGCAATAGTGGTCGCGGTACGTTCGGTTGAGTTATATTACGTTTGGTTATGTTAAGGTTGGACATAATAGGATACGATATCCTCGACTTTTGCGCTATACACTGGTTTTCGGTGAACTTCTGCTTTCTAGTGTGCTCTAATATGATCTGCTCGGCTCTGGGAAGGCCTGCAATATTGATCTCGTCACGTTACGTCGTGTTACACTACGTTTGGTTAGGTTGGGTTAGGTGGGCTTATGTAAGGATATGTTTGACTCTAACGGCATACACTGCAATGCGGTGGACTTTTGAGCTCGGCTGCACTGTAGTATGTTCTGCTTGTCTCTGTGGAGGCCAGCAATGGCTGTCTCGGCACGTTACTTTGGGTTTGGATACGACTGGTTAGGTTAGGTTAGGTCACGTTGGGTCGTGATATGTTTGTCTATTGGGCCGTACACTGCTGTTCGGTGGCTTTCTGCGCTCCGCTGTGCTCTAATCTTCTCTGCTTGGCGACGGCGAGGCCAGAAATGGAGGTCTACGCATGTTAGGTTTGATTATGTCTCACTTGGATGTGTCACGGTTGGTTTGGGTAGGATAAGATAAAACTAACTTTTGCGCTATACACTGCGACTCGGTGGATTCCTGCGCTCGACATTGCACTGCTGTACTCTGCTCTACCCTGGGGATGCCAGTAACGGTGGCCTCGGCACGTTATGTTGTTTTTGGTTACGTTTGGCTATGTTACGTTTGGCTAGGTTGGGAAAGGATGCTTTCCCATGCGGGAAAGGACTTTCGTGCTATACGCTTTTATCCTTTGGGCTCCTGCGGTCTACTGTGCTCTACTGTAATCTGCTTGGCTCTGGGCAGTCCGGCAGCAGTGGCCCTTGCACGCTATGTTGAATTACGCAACGTTACGTTAGGTTAGGCTGTGTCAGGTTATGTTAGGGTATCTACTGCTTTTGTGCTATGCACTGCAATGTGATGGATTTCTGCGCCCCACTGTGCTACAGTACATTCTGCTCTTCACTGCGGTGGCCTGCACTTTTGCTCTCGTCGTCTAATGTTGGGCTATACTACGTTCGGATGTGATACGTTAGGCTATGTTCTCATAGGCAACCCAGACTTTTGTGCTATTCAGTGCTATTCGGTGGATTTCTGCTCTCTAATGTGCTCTACTATGCTCTGCTTTGCTCCCGGAGGCCAGCAATTTTGTTCTCGTCACGTTATGTTGAGTAACATTACGTTTGGATTTATTAGGTTAGGCCTAGTTAGGATAGGATATACTTTACTTTGGTGCTATACACTGCTATCCGCGGAATTCTGAGCTCTAATGTGCTCTAATATGCTCTGCTTGGCCCTGGGGAGGCCAGAGACGTTGGTTTCGTCTCGTCATGCTAATTTACGCTACGCTTGAATGGGTTAGGTAAGGGCACGTTAGGCCAGGGCATGTTAACTTTTGTGCTATCCACTGGAATGCTGTGGATTTCTGGGTTCAGCTGTATTCTATTATTTTCTGCTTAGCTCTGGGGATCCCAGCAATAGTGATATCGGCACGTTAGGTTGAGTAATGTTACGCTTGATTAGGTCAGGTTAGGTTAGGTTCGGTTAGGATATCTTCGACTTTTGTGCTATTCACTGCTAGGCGGCGGGATTCCTGCGCACTACTGTGCTGCTGTATACCCTGGATATACCTGTGGATGTTAGCAATAAAGGTCTCGTCATGTCAGTTTGTGTTAAGTTACGTAAGACAGAGATGCTCCTTGTGAAAGGGAAGCTCGACGCCGAACAAACACCAATAGTTCGCATCAACGGGAGAAGTATCATGAAGCGCCCATCGATAAAATACCTGGGAGTTCATCATGAACGAGTCCTGGGGATTGAAAGGCACGTGCAGGAAACATCGCACAAGTGCTGAAGAACGTTCAATAGCGTTGCAAATGTGGCCAGGGCGAACTGGGGCTTCGAACGGGCAGCCTTAACCACCCTGTACAGGGCGGCCTTCGCCCCGAACACCACGCACGCCGCAGCCGGCTGAAGCGACCTATTGAACCTGAAGACAAAGAAGATTCCCGAGAGATCGCAGAGGATGGCCCTGCTTCTGATCACGAAGGCATACCGGACAATTACGAGAGAGGCTCTTCATGCAATAGCTGGGGAAATACCTATCGACCTGGTGGTTGAAGTGCGCGCGCGGTTACACGCTGAAGGGAAAGGATCCACCAACATAGTGGAAGCAAGGCGGCGCCTACGGGATGAGGCCATGGCCACTTGGCAGGTGCGATGGCGTGCGACAGAGAAAGTGCGAACAACAAGCGCCTTCTTCAGCAGCATCCACGAGAAGGACAAGAATAAGTGGATACACGTGGACCACCATATGACACAGTTGCTCAGCGACCACGGTGACTTCAATGGCAGGCTGAAATACATTGGCTGCAGCGAAACGGAACTGTGTGACGGCGGAGAAGAGGAAACGCCGAGGCACGTCATAGAAGGGTGCCCACTCTATGGTGAAAGCCGGCGCGCACTAAAAGAAGGGCAAGGCGGCCACAGATTCAGGTGGCCTGTCGAAAGTCGTATCCTCACGTCGAGAAAGGCGTTTCGTCACTTTCGGAAGTTCGCTCGCGACGTATTCTCCGCCAAGGAGAAGGAAGGGCGGGAAAGTGGAGGAGGATCAACTTCAAGAGGAGCACGTGGTGACGGAGGGAGGAGTCGCGGTGTGGGAGAAAAAGAAGAAAGTAGAAGAAGAGGACAAAGAAGATGCACAATGTTGGTCCAAGCAGGATCCAACCGGAACAGGACCGACCGCTCCTAAGGAGGACGCAGCTAACTGGGACATACGAAGTAGATAGCCGGACAGGATGACCACGAAAAGCACCGGAGTATCACAACAAAAAGCGATGAGGAGTAAGGCACCTGCGACCGCCACCGCAGGCGGCATCCAGAAACTGGTACCGGGACGGTGCAGGTGTATCGGCATACGCCATCCTGCTGGGACCGAGCGAAAGCTGGCAGCTCCGTCTCCAATTGGCCCCAGCTATTAACGAGGCTGCGGGCTGCAAAACATCCGGGAGACACGGACAATTGAGCTGCTTCCCGCAAGGGTAGGTCCAACCTTTCCCATGAACCTTCAACGGTGAGGGCAGAGTTTTTCCAAGCCGCGTGTTCAACACCTACACACGCGATCCCCTGCAGCGCTGACGCTAGAAAGTACACTAAGCTCTTTTTCGCGAAGCCGCTAAACAGCATTAGCTCAAGGTACGGCGCGGTCGCCATTTGGCAGGCTCCGGTGACGCACACAATGCTTGTGTTAGGTCACGTTTGTGTATGTTACGTTTGGCTAGGATAGGGTGGGCTACTTCGACCATTGCTCTTTACAGAGCTTTCAGAGGGTTTCTGTGATCTACAGTGCTCTACTATATTCTGCTTGGCTCCGGGAATGCCAGCAACTGCGTTCGCAACACTCACGGTTGGGATGCGTTACGTTTGGCTTGGTTAGGTTATGTCAGGTTATGTCATGATATATTCGACTTTTGTGTTATTTGCTGCGATGCGGTGGATTTCTGCGCTATGCTGTGCTCTGGTAAATTCAGCTCTTCTCTGTGGAGGCCAGCAGCAGCCGTCTCGTCGTGTTACGTTGGGTTAGCCTCCGTTTGGTTGTGTTATGCTTCGCTAGAATAGGGTATGCTACTACGACTTTTGTGCTATACACTGCTGTTCGGAGGACGTCTGTACTCTAATGTGCTCTAATATACTCTGCTTCGCTCTACGAAGGCCAACAATTGTGGGCGCCGTACGTTATGTTGAGTTATGCTACGTTTGGTTAGGTTTGGTTAGGCCAGGTTTGGCCAGGGTACACCCGGCTTTTGCGCTATGCGCTGCTATTCGGTGGATTTCTGCGCCCTATATTGCGCTACCACACTCTGCTCGACTCCGGTGAGGCGAGCAATAGCGTTCGAGGCGCGTTAGTTTGCATTAGGTTACGTTTGGTCAGGTTAGGTTAGGTTTAGTTTGACTACGACAGCTTCGACTTTCGCGCTGTACACCGCTTTTCGCTGTACCTCTGCGATCTACTCAGCTCCACTACACTCTGCCTGGTCCAGTGGATGCCAGCATTTGTGGTAGCGGCACGTTACGTTAAGATAGGCTACACTTACTTCGGTTACGTTAGGATACGTTTGATTATGATGCCTTCGACTTTCGTGCTATACGCTATTATCCGGTGGGCTCCTGCGATCTACTTGCTCTATTCTAATCTGCTTGGCTCTGGTGATTGTGGCAGCAGTGGTCGCGGCACGCAATGTTGAGTTACGCTACGTTAGGGTAGGTTAGGTTATGTCAGGTTATGTTTGGGTATCTTCGACACTTGTGCTATCCATTGCAATGCGGTGGGCTCCTGAGGACTACTGTTCACTAGTACATTCTGCTTGTCTTTGTGGACGCCTGCAATATTGGTCTCGTCATGTGAGGTTGAGTTAGGTTACGTTTGGATATGTCACATTTGGCTATGTTCGGATGGGCGACTACGACCTTCCTCCTATTCAGCGCTATTCGGCGGATATGTGCGCTCTAATTTGCTCTAGTATGCTCTGCTTGGATTCGGGAGGCTAGCAATGTTGGTCTCGTCACTTTATTCTGAGTTACATTACGCTTGGATAGGTTAGGTTAGGCCTAGTTTGGCCAGGATATGCTTCACTTTGGTGCTATAAACTGCGATGAGGTATGCTTCTGCGCTCTACAATGCGCAGTACATTCTGCTTGCCTCTGGGGTGGCCACCAATAGTGGTCTCGGCACATTAGGTTCAGCTACGCTGCGTTCGCATATGTTGCGTTTGGTGGCGTTAGGATATGGTAGTTCATAGTTTTGTGCTATACGTTGTTTTCCGCAGAATTCTGCGCCCTACTGTGTTCTAATATCCTCTTCTTGTCTCTGGGGAGGCCAGCGATAGTAGCCTCGACCTGTTAGGTTGTGTTATACTAAGTTTGTCTAGTTTAGGTTGGCTACTATCGGTAAGGGTATCACCGACTTTCGTGCTATTCACTGAAATGCGGGCGGATTTCTGTGCTATACTGTGCTGTCGTATATTCTTCTCGGCTCTGTGGTGGCGCGCAATGGCGGTCTCGTCAAGATAGGCTGAGTTAATTTACGTTTCGAACGATCACGTTTGGCAATGTTAGGATGTGCTACATTGACTTCAGAGCTTTACACTGCTATTCGGTGTACTTCTGTGATCTACTGTGCTCTACCACGCTCTGCTTTGCTCCAATGAGGCCAGAAAATGTGGTCTCGGCTCATTAGTATGAGTTATGTTTGGTTGGGTTAGGTTGTGCCAAGCTCGGTCAGGTTATCTGTGACTTTAGTGTAGTAAATTGCTTCTCGGTGGATTTCTGCACTCTACTCCGCTCTACTATATTCTGCTTGGACCTGGCGAGGCCAACAATATCCGCGGCACGTTATGTTGAGTTACGCTGCGTTTGATTAAGTTATGCTTGGTTATGTTTTGCGAGGATGGCTTTCACTTTCGTGCAGTACACTACTATCCGGCTGGTTCCTATGTCCTACTGGGCTCTCCTGAATTCTGTTTGGCTCTGTGGAGTCAGACAGCTGCCGTCGCGGCACGCGCCGTTGTGTTACGCTACGTTTTGTTAGGTTAGGTTGTGTCAGGTTATGTTCGGATATTTTTCACTTTTGTGCTACCAACTGCAGTGCGGAGGATATATGCGAACTGCTGTACTACAGTGCAATCTACTTGTCTCTGTGGGGATCAGCTGTGGCTGTCTCGTGATATTAGGTTGAGTTAGGTTCCGTTTGGATGTCCTACGTTTGGCTACGTTAGGATCGGCTACTTTGACTTTTGAGCTTCAGACTGCTGTTCGTTGGGTTTCTGTGATATACTGTGATATACGGCACTCTGCTTTGCTCCAGCGAGGCCAGCACCAGACGCCGCGGCGCGTTAGGTTGAGCTATGCTACGTTCGGTTATGTTCCGTTTGGTGAGGCTGTTACAGTATAGTTTAGACTTTTGTGATATGCACTGCTATCCGCGGAAATCTGTACTCCACTCTTTTCTAACAATTACAGCTTGGCTCTGAGGAGGATAGCAACAGTGGTCTCGGCAAGTTAGGTTGTGTTATGTTACGTTCCGTTAAGTTAGGTTAGGCCATGTTAGGTCAGGATATCTTCTCGCGGCACATCACGTTGAACTATTCTACGTTCGGTTAGGTTAAGTTAGGACACGTTAGGTTCCGATATCTTCGACTTTTGTGCTATACGCCGATATTCGCTGGGTTTCTGCGCTCTACACTGCCCTACTATGCTTCGCTCGACTCTGGGGTAGCGAGAAATAGTGGCCGAGGCACGACAGGTTGAGTTATGTTATGATTGGTTAAGTCAGGTTCGGCTATGCTTGTTTAGGGTAGGTTTGGCTTTCGTGCTATGCACTGCTACTAGGTGGATTACTGCGATCTATTGCGTTCTACGATAGTGGGCTTGACCTTGGGTTCGCCTGCAGCAGTGGTCGCGGCACGTCATGTTGATTTAAGCAACATTTGGTTGGGTTCGGTTAGTTCAGGTTAGGTTAGCATATCAGTAGCTTTTGCGCTATTCACTGCAGCGTGGTGGATTTCTGCACTCTACTGTGCACTATTTCGTTGTGCTTCTCTCTGTGGAGGCCAGCAGTGGTGGTCTCATCAAGTTAGGAAGAGTTATGCTACGTTTGGTTATTCTGACAGACCAGGTTAGTGTATGCTACGCTGACTTTAGTGCTGCACACTGCTTTTCGGCGGATTTCTGCCTTCTACTGTGCTCTAATATGTTCTCCATGGCCCTGGGGGGGGGGGGCAGAAGTATTGGTCTGTTCACGTTATATTGAGTCACACTACGTTCGGTTACGTTAGGTTAGGTCAGGTTTGGTTGGGGTATCTTTAACCTTTGAGCTATGCACTGAAAATGGGTGGATTCCTGCGCTGTACTGTGTTCTTGCATATCCCGCTTGGCTTTGACAAGGCCAGAAATAGCGGTCACTCGACGTTTCTTCAGATAGGTAACATTTGGTTATGTTACGTTTCGTCATTTTGGGATAGGGTATCATTGACTTTTATGGTGTACACTGCAATCTCGCGGATACCTGCGCTCTACTGTGTGCCAGTACCTTCTGCTTGGATCTTGGGAAAACATCAGCAGTCGTCTCGGCACGTTAGGTCGAGTTATGTTATGCTTGGTTGTGTTAGGTCTGGTTAACCTCGGTCAGGTTTTCTCTGACTTTCGTGCTATACACTTCTATTCGGAGTATTTCTGCACTCTACTCTGCTCTACTGTATTCCGCTTTGCCCTCAGAATGCCAGCAATATGGGTCATGGTACGTATGTTTGTGTTAGGTTATGTTCCGTTATGTTCGGTTAGGTTAGTTTCGGTAAGGGTAGCTTTGACTTTCGTGCTATAGACTGTTTTTCTCTGGATTTCTGCGCTCGACAGTGCTTCACTATATTCTTATTGGCTCTGGGGAGGCCAGCAATAGTGGTTCCGGCACTTACGTTGAATTATGCTACGGTTCGTTAGCTTATCTTAACGTGGGTTGTGTTCGGACACCTACGGCTATTGATGTGTACACAACGAATCTATGGATTTCGGCGCTCTACTGTCCTGTAGCATTTCCTGCTCGACTCTGGTTAGACCAGCAGTAGCGGCCGTGGCACGATAGGTTGAGCTATGTTACGTTGGCTATGATTGCTTTGACTTTTGTATTGTACACAGCCATTCGTCGGATTTCTACGCTCTACTGTGTTCTGATATGTCCTGCTTGACTATGGGGAGGCCAGCAATGTTGGCCTCGGCACGCTAGGCTGAGACACGTTACGCTTGGCTCGGCTACGTTGGGACAGGATTAGTTGGGATAGCTTTAACTTTAGTGCTATGCACTGCTGTTTGGTCGATATCTGTGCGCTGCATTGCTCAACCAGCATCAGCGTGTCTCTCAGAGAGGGGGGTGGGGATGCTTGGTCAGGTTAGGATTGGTTAGTTCACGTGTGGTTAAGCTTGGTAGGGATGGCTTCGACTTTTGTGTAATGCACTGCTATACCGTGGATCCCTGCGCTCTGCAGTGATCTAGCATTCCCTGGTTGGATATGGGGAGGCCAGAAGAATTCGTCTCGGTACGTTAGACTGTGTTAGGTTGCGTTTTTTTATGTTACGTTTGGTTAGGGCGGCTTTGACTTTTGTGTTATACACTGCTATTCGGATAATTTCTGCGCTCTACCGTGCTCTAATAGCTTCTGGTTGGCCGTGGGGAGGCCAGCAATAGAGGTCTCGGCTCGTTAGGTTTAGATATTCTACGTTCTGTTAAGTTAGGTTAAGTCCAGTTAGGTTATGGTATCTTCGACTATTGTGCTTGACATTACTATTCGGTGCCTCCCTGCGCCGTACTGTGCTCTACTATACTCTGCTCGAATCTGCGGACGCCAGCAGTAGTGGTCGTGGCGCGATACGCTTTGTTAGGCTATGTTTGTTAGTGTTACGATTGGTTATGTTAGGACAGGATAGCTTTGGCTTTTGTGCTATACACAGCTACTCTGTGGATGTCTGCGCTCTAAATAGCTTTAATATACTCTGCTTGTATCTGGGAAGGCCGGTAATACTATTCTGGGCTCCTTATTTTGGGTTATGCTACGTTCGGTTTGGTTAGGTTAGGACAGGTTGGGTACGGATATCTTCCACTTTTGTGATATACACTGAATTGCGGTGGGTTATAGCGTTCTACTCTGCTCTAGTATATTCTGATTTGCTCTGTGGAGGTTAGTAATAGTAGTCTAGGCACGTTATGCTGGATTAGCAACTTTCGGTTATGTTACGTATGGTTACGTTAGGATAGGTTATTTTCGACTATTGTGCTATGCATTGCGATTCTATGGACCTCTGCGCTCTGCTTTCCTGTAATATGTTCTACTTGGCCCTAGGGAGGGCAGCAATAGTGGTCTCGGCTCGCTGGGTTTAGCTATCTTACGTTCGGTTAGGTCAGTTTATGTCTGGTTAGGTTAGGATATCCATGACTTTTCTGCTATACAATGCTATTTAGTTGCTTTCCGCTCGCTACTCTGCTCTACTATACTCTGCGCGACTCTGGGATGGTCAGCAGTAGTGGTCTCGACACGTTGTGTTAGGTTGGGTTGCGTTTGGCTGTACTAAGCTTGCGTGGGGTAGGATAGGACAGCTTGGACTTTTCTGCTATAAACTGCTGTTCGGTGGATACATGCGCCCTACATTGCTCTCCGAAACCCTGCTCGACTCTCGGGATGTGTGCAACAGTGCTCGTGGCACGTTGGGTTTAGTTAGGTTACAGTTAGTTTGGTTAGGTAGGGAAAAGTTTGGTTCGGGTAGCTTTGGCTTTCGTGCTGCACACAGCTATTCGTTCGATTCCTGCCCTCCACTGTTCTCGACTCGAATCTGCTAGACCCTGGGGAGGCCAGAAATAGTGGTCGCGGCACGCTACGTTCAGCTATGCTGCTGTAGGGTAGGTTATGTTAATTTGGGGTAGGTTTGGATACCATTGACTTTTCTTCTGCACACTGCGATTCTATGGATTTTTACGCCATACATTCGTCTAATACGGCCTGCTTGGCCCTGGGGAGTTCAGCAATATGTGTGGCGGCACGATGGGTTGAGTACGAGTACGTTTGGTGATGTCACGTTTTGCTAAATTACGAGAGGTTACCCATGACTTTTGCGCTAAACACTTCTGTTCTTTCGATTTCTCCGCTCTACTGTTCTGTGATACGCTCTGCCTTTCTCTGCTGGGCCAGAAATGGGGCAGCGGCATGTTAGGTTAAGGTAGGTTACATATGGTAAGTCTTGGTTACCCTGGGTAAGGTGCGGATAGCTTCGATTCTTCTGCTATGCACTGCGATTCTATGGACTTCTGTTCTGCACTGAGCGCTACCACACTCTTCTTGTGTCTGGGTACGCCTGGAATTGTGGTCGCGGCACGATAGGTTGAGTTAGGCTACGGTGTGTCATCTTATGTTTTGTTCGCTGTCAGGATAGCTTTGACATTCGTGTTAAACACTGCTATTCTGTGGACTTCTGCGCTCAACTGTGCTCCACCGTATTCTGTATGGCCCTGGGGCGTCGTGCATTAGTGGTCGCGTCTCGTTATGCTGAGTTACGCTTCGTTCGGGTATGCTACTATCGGATACGTTCGGAGGGGGTAGCTTCGACTTTTGCGCTAAACACGGCTATTCGGTTGATTTCTGCGATCTACTCTGCCCTAATATGTTCAGCTTGACTCTGGGAAAGCCAGCAATTGTGGTAACGGCAAGTTATGTTGTGCCGGGCTACGCTCGGTTAGATTACGTAAAGTCAGGTTAGGCCAGAATGCCTTCTACTTTTGTGCTTTACACTGCAGTGCGGCGGGTTTTGGCGCTCTACTGTGCCCTAGTACATACTGGTTGGCTCTGCTGAGTTCAGCAATAGTGGTCTAGCCACGCTAGGTGGAGTTATGTTACGTTTGGTTATGTTGGGACCGGGCAGCTTTCACTTTTGTGCTATGCTCTGCTGATCGCTGCAATTCTGCGCTCTGCTACGTCCTAATATGCTCTGCATTTCACTGGGGAGGCCAGAAATCGTATTTGCGACCCGTTAGGATGTGTTAGAGTACGTTTGGTTAGAATAGGTTATGTTGGGTTAGGCTCGGATATCCTCGACTTGTGTGCCAACACTCCTATTCTGCGGATTTCTAGGCTCTACTGTGCTCTAGCGTATTCTGCTTGGCTCTTGGGCTTCCTGTAATAGTGGTCTCGGCACTTTAAGTTAAGAGGCCAGCAGTAGTGGTCGCTGCAAGTTAGTTTGAGTTATGTTACATTTGGGTATGCTACGTTTGGTTAGGTTTGGAGAGGATCGCTTCGACTTTTGTGCCACACACTGCCTTTATATGGGATTGCGCGCTCCACTCTTCTCTAATAAGTTCTACCTGGCTATGGGGAGGACAACAATAGTAGTCTAGGCACGTTACATTGGGTTTGTCTGCGTTTAGTCATCTTACGTTTGGTTAGGTTAGGATACGACATCTTTGACTTTGATGCCATACACTGCTACTCAGTGGATTTCTGCGCCCTACATTGCTCTACTATACTCCGCTCGACTAAGCGGAGGCGAGCAGTGGAGGTCGTGTCTCGTTAGATTGAGTTAGGTTACGTTCAGTTTGATTAGGTTAGGTTAACTCCGGTTAGGATAGCTTTGACTTTCGTACTATACACTGCTATTCGGAGGGTTTCTGCGCTATACAGTGCTCTTCTATATTCTGGCTAGCCCTGCGAATGTCCGCAATATTGGTCTCGGCAAATTAGTTTGTATTATGTCGCGTCTGGTTAGCTTAGGTTGGGTTAGGTTCGATGGGGATAGCTGCGACTTTCGTGCTATACACTGCTGTTTGGTGGATCTCTGCGCTCAACTGCGCTCTAGTAAATTCTGCTTGGCCCCAGGGATGCCAGCAATACTGGTGTCGGCACGTTAGGACGAGTTATCCTACGTTTGGTTATGTTGCGTCTCGTGAGGGTAGGATAGGATAGTTTAGACATTTGTGCTATACACTGTTATACGCGGATGTCTGTGCTCTGTCGTGTTCTAATATTTTCTGCCTGGCCCTGGCGCGGCCAGCAATATTGGTCCCGGGGCGTTAGTTTTAGTTAGGCTACGCTTGCATATGACATGTTTGTTTACGTTAGGACAGAATATCTTAGACTTTCGTGTCATTCACTGCCATTTAGTGGATTTCTGCTCCCAACTGCGCTCCAATATCTTCTGCGTGGCTCTGGTGTGGCCAGTAACAGTGGTCTCGATACGTTTGGTTGAGTTAGTTTACGTTTCGTTAGGGTAGGTTTGTAAGGCTTCGTTGGGATCTCTTCTGCTTTTTTGCTCTCCACTGCTGTTCTGTGGATTGCTGCGCTCTACATTGCTTTACTATGCTCTTCCAGACTCAGTGGAAGCTGGTGATAGTGACTGTGGCAGGCTACTGTGTGTTATGTAATGCTCGGTTAGGTTAGGTTGTGCCATGTTTTGTTAGGATAGCGTCGACTTTCGAGCTATACACTGTTATTCGATGGTTTTCTGCGACCTACTCTTCTCTACTATATTCTGGTTGGCTCTGGGGGTGCCAGCAGCAGTGGTCGCGGCACGATATGTTGAGGTGTGCTGAGTTTTGTTAGTTTTGGCTTTGCCCGGTTAGGTTAGGCTATCCTCGACTTTCGTGCTTTACACTGCTATTCGGTGGTTTCCTGCGCTCGACATTGCTCTAGCACATTCTGCTTGGCCCTGGCGAGCCCAGCAGTAGTGGTCTCGTCTCGTTAGGCTGTATTATGTTACCTTTTGTTGGGTTTGGTTGTGTCAAGCTCGTTCATGTTATCTGCCTCTTTGGTGCTTTACACTGCTATTCGGAGGATTTCTGCACTCGACTCTGTTCTAATATACTCTGCTTGGCCCTGAGGAGGCTATAAACAGCCACGGCACATTATGTAGATTTAGGCAACGTTTGATTAGTTTATGTTTGCCAGGATGGATTCGACTTTCGTGCAATACACTGTTATCCAGCGGTTTCCTGTAATCTACTGTGCTCTACTGCACTCTGCTCGGCTCTGGGGAGGCCAGGAGTAGTGGTCGCGACACGTTATGTTGAGCTATGCTACGTTCGGTTAGGCTGGGTTTGGCCAGGTCATGCTTGCGTATCTACGGCTCTTGTGCTATTCACTGCATTGCGATGAATTCCTGCACTCTTCTGTGCTGTAGTTTTTGCTGCTTGGCTATGGGGAGGCCAGCAATAGTGGTCTCAGTATGTTACTTTGAGCTATGCCACGTTCGGTTGTATTAGGTTTGGTGAAGTTAGGATACTGTCGCTTAGACTTTTTTGCTGTACACAGCTCTACGTGGATTTCTGCGCTCCACCGTGTCCTAATATTTTTTACTTGGCTCTGACGAGGGCAGCAATAGTGGTCTGGCCACGTTAGCTTGAGGTATGTTATGTTTGCTTAAGTTAGGTTATGACAGGTTAGGATGGGATATCCCCGACTCTTGTGCTATTCACTGCAATGGCGTCGGTTTCTGCACGCTGCTGTGCTCTAGTACATACTCCACGTCTTTGTGGACGACAGCAATAGTGGTCTCGCTATGTTAGGTTGTGTTAGTTTACGTTTGGCTCCCTTACGTTTGGCTATGTTAGTATAGGCTTCCTTGCCTTTTGTGCTATACACCACTATTCTGAGGATTTTCTCCTCTACATTGTCTTACTATGCTCCGCTCGCCTCGGTGGGTCGAGTAATAGTGGCCGTGGCACTTTAGATTGAGGTATGTTACGATTGGTTACGGAGGATAGGCCATATTTGGTCGGGGTAGCTTTGACTTTCGTGCTATACTCTGTTATTCGGTGGACTCCTGTGATTTTCTGTGCCATACTACATTCTGCTTGGCCCTGGGGATGCCAGGAGCAGCGGTCGTGGCGCGTTATATCGAGATATGCTACGTTTGGTTAGGTTAGGTTTGGTAAGGTTATGTCAGGACATGTCTTACTCAATTGCTTTATACACTATGCGTTGGATTTCTGCCCTCTGCTGTGCTTTCGTATATTGTGCTTCGCTCTGCAGATGCTTGCAATAGTGGTCTCGACGCGTTAGGTTCAGACATGTTACGTATGCTTTTGTTACGTCCGGCTATATTAGGATAAGGTAGCCTTGACCTTTGCGCTGTACACCCCTATTCGGTGGGTTTCTGCTTTCTACTGTACTTTAGTATGTTCTGCTTGGCTCTGGGAGGGGGGCGGGTGCAGCAATATTGGTCACGTCACGTTGCCTTGAGTTATACTACGTTTGAATAGCTTAGGTTAGGTACGGTTAGGTCAGGATACGTTAGATTTTTGTGCTATAAACTGCGATGTAGTGGATTTCGGCTCCCTGGCGTGCAGTAGTGTATTCTGATTGCCTGTGCGTAGCCCAGCAATATCTGTCTCGTCATCTTATGTTGAGATATGTTACGTTTGGTATGTTACGTTTGGCGAGGTCAGGATAGGCTACTTTGACTTTTGCGCTATACACTGCTATTCGGTTCATTTCTGCGCTCATTCCTACTCTACTATATTCTGCTTGGCTCTGGGGGGCCAGCCGTAGTGTCATCGGCAAAATAGGGTGAGTTAGGTTACGTTCGGTTTTGATACGTTTGATAAGGATAGGACACTGTATCCATGACTTTTGTGCTATACATTGCTCTTCGTTCGGTTTCTCCTTTCTGCTGTGCTCTAATATGTTCTGCTTGGCTCTGGGGAGTTCAGCAATAGTGGTTTCGGCACGCTATGTTGATTTACGTTACGGATCCTAGGGTTACGATAGGGAGGTTTGGTTAGGGTTTGTTTGACAATTGTGCTATACACTGCTACCCGGAAGATCTGCGGGCTCTACATTGCTCTTCTATACTCTACCCAACCCTATCGAGTCGAGCAATAGTTCTCTTGGCTCGTCAGGTTGAGTTCGGTTACGTTCGGTATGGTTAGGTTAGGCTAAGATTGGTCTGGGTAGCATTGACTTTCGTGCTATACACTGCTGTTCGATCGATATCCGCGCTCTGAATTGCTCTGCTAGCATCTGATGGTCTCTGGCGAGGCCTGCAACAGTGATCGTGCCACGTTTGTTTGAGTTACGTTACGCTTGGTAAGTTATGTTAGGTAACGTTTGGTTACGATGGCTTTGACTTTTGCGCTATACACTGCAATGCAGTCGATTCCTACGCTCTGCTGTGCTCTAATACGCTCCGCGCGGCTCTGGGGAGGCCAGTAATAGTGGTCTCGGCCCGTTAGTTTGCGTTAAGCTACGTTTGGTCACGTTACTTTAGTTTGGGCTATGTTTCTATAGATTTGACTTTCGTGGTATACGCTGATATTAGGTGGATTTCGAGGCTCTACTCTGGTCTACTGTATCCTGCTTGGCCCTGGGGAGTCCAGCAATATTGGTCGCAGCACGCTACGTATGGTTAGGATATGTTTGGTTAGGTTTTATTGTTCGGGTAATGTTTGGGAAGCTTACACTTTTTTGATATGCACTGCTATACTATGGATATCTACGTCCCTCTATACAGATACATTCTCTGCATGGCTCTGGGTTGGCCAGCAATTGTGATCGCGGCAACTTATGTTGCGTTAGGTCACGTTTGGTTATGTTACGCAGGGCTAGGTTAGCAGGAGATAGCTTTGACTATTGTGCTGTACACTGCTATCCGATATATTCCTGCGCTCCCCATAGATCTACTATACTATGCTTGACTGCAGGGAGGCTAGAAATAACGCTCGTGGCACGATATTTGTGCAATGTAGATCGCTGAATACCAACGAGCAGCAGTGTATAGCATAAAAGTCTATGATATCCTGCCCTAACATTACCAATCGCAACACCACCGAGCGTAACCTAGCTCAACCTAACGCGCTGCGACCACCATTGCTGGCATACCCAGGCACAAGTGGAGAATATTATAGCACAGTAGAGGGCGGAGGCCCACCGAATGGCGGTGTATAGCGCAGAAGTCAAAGCTGCCCTAACCAAACTTAGCCTAACCTAACCTAAGCAAAGGTAACGTGGCACAAACAAATGTTAGACGACCGCCATTGCTGGCCACCCCAGGGACAAGCGGCTGCAAGTAGCGCAGCGCACAGCGCAGATATCGAACGAATAGCAGTGTATAGCTCGAAAGACAAAGCTATTCAATCCTAACCAGGCTAAAGGTAACCTAACCGAACGGAGACTAACTAAACATAACGTCCCGAGAAAACTATTGCTGTCCTCCTCAGAGCCCAGCAGAACATACTAAACCAGAGTGGAGCGCAGAAAGCCGCAGAACATCAGTTTATACCACGAAAGTCGAAGCTGCCCTAACCTAAACCAAACAAACATACGATAACCAAACGTAGCCTAACTCAACCTTACTCACCGAGACAACTATTACTGGCGCCCCAAGAGTCGAACAGGGTATAGTAGAGCAATGTAGTGCCTAGAGATCCGCCGAATTGCCGTGTGCAGCGCAAGGGTCAAAGCTATCATGTCCTAACCTATCCAATCGTAACAATTCCAAACGTAGCCTAACAAAGCATATCGTGCCGCGACCACTACTGCAGGCATCCGCAGAGACAAGCGAAGCATATTAGCGCAATGTAGAGCGCAGAAGTCCACCGAAGAGCAGTTTATAGCGTGAAAGACACGGCTATCCTACCCTAACCTAACCAAACGTAGTCTAGCTCAACCTAACGTACCGAGACTGCTATTTCTGCCCCCACCAGAGATAATTAGTCCATACTAGGGCACAGCAGAGCGCAGAAGTCAACTGAATTTCTGTGCAGAGCACAAAAGTGAAAACTACCCCAACCAAACTTGGCCTAACCTATCCTAGCCGAACGTACACTAACACAACGTAACATGCCGAGACCACTATTGCTGGCTTTCCCAGTGCCATACTGAGCAAGATAGAGCGCTGTAGGACGCAGAAATCCACCGAATAGCAGCGTATAGCGCAAAAGCCAAAGCTGTGTCCTAATAACATAGCCAATCGTAATATAACCAAACGTTAGGTAACACAAATTAACGCGCCACGAGCTCCATTGCTCTCATCCCCAGATTCGGCCAGAGTATAGAAGAGCACAGTAGAGAGCAGTATTACGCCGAAGAGCAGTTTACAACAAGAAAGTCAAAGCTTCCCATACCTAGCCCAAACTATCATAACCTATCCAACCGTGGCCTAACTAAACCTAGCGTGCCCAGACCACTATTTCCGGCATCTCCAGAACCAAACATAGCATATTAGATCATAGTAGAGCGTAGGAATCCACCGAAGATCAGTGCACAGCACAAAAGTCAATGCGATACACTCCTAACCCTACCAAACCTAACATAACCAAACGTGACGTGTCCCAAACTGTGGTGCCACGACCACTACTGCAGGCCACACATCAGCCTGTCAGAGTATAGCAGAGCAATGTAGGACGCTGAAATAAATCGAGTGGCAGTGTATAGCACAAGAGTCAAGGACATCCGAACCAAACTTAACCAAGCATAGCCTAAACAGGCTGATCATAGCTCATCATAAGTATTCGCGACCACCAGTCCTGGCGTTCACGGACGCAAGCAGATTGTTATAGGGCGCTGTAGAGAGCAGATGTCCACAGAATAGCAGCGTGTAGCACAAGAGTCGAAGCTATCCTAACCTAAAGCAACGAAGCCTAACCTAGCCCGACGTATTCTATCTCAACACAACGTGCCGCGAACATTACTGCTGGAATCCCGATAGTCGAGCGGTGTGAAGCAGAGCAATGTAAAGCGCAGAAATGCCCAGAATGGCAGTGTAGAGCTCAAGAGTCAGAGCCAACCTATCCGAACCTAACCAAACGCCGGATAACTGAACCTAACCTGCCGAGACCGCTATTGCTGTCCTCCCCAGACCCAAGCAGTATATATTGTAGCACGGTGGAGCACAGAAATCCACCGAACAGAAGTGTACAGCACAAAAGTCAAAGCCATTCCAGAAAAACATAACCTAACCTCACCTAACCAAACGAAACCTAACTCAACCAAACATTCTACGACCACTACTTCAGGCCTCCCCAGAGACAAGCAGGGGCGAGTAGAGCGATGCCGGGAACAGATATCAACCGAACAGTAGAGAACAGCAGAAAAGTTAAAGCTATCCCAACCAAACCTGACCAAACCTGGCCAAGCCAAACGTAGCATATCTCAACGTAACGTGCCGACACTACCTTTGCTGGACTCCCCAGAGCCAAGCAGAATATACTAGAGCACAGTAGAGCACAGAGGTCCACCGAATAGCAGTGTATAGACCAAAATTCAAAGCTACCACATATTAGCATAGCCAACCTTAATATAACCATGCGTAGCCTAACACAACCTAACGTGCCCCCTTAGAGCGCAGAAAGACCCCAAATAACAGTGTATTGCACAATAGACAAAGATATCTAAACCTAACCCGTCCCAACATTACCAAACCGAACGTAGAATAACTAAACCTAACTCGCCGAGACCTCTATCGCTAGCCTCCCCAGAGCCAGCGGAACACTTTAGAGCACAATAGAGTGCAGAAATCCACCGAATAGCAGTCTATAGCACGGAAGTCTGAGCTATCCTAACCAAACGTATCCTAACCTAGCCTAACCGAACGTAGCCAAACACATACTTACCTGCCACCAACACTATAACTGGCATCCCGATATTCGAGCAGAGTATAGTAGAGCTACCTAGAGCGCTGATATCAACCGAATAGCAGCGCACAGCCGGAAAGTCTAAGCCATCCTTAAAAAGCTTAGCAAAGCGTAACCAAACCGAGCGTTGCACAGCTCAACCAAACGTGCCACGAGCATTATTGCTGGTTTCCCCAGAGGCAAGCAGAGCACATTAGAGCACCGTGGAGCGCAGAAATCTGCCGAACGGCAGCGTATGACAAGAAAGTCAAAGCTTTCACAACCTAACCTACCCAAACCTTACCTAACCGAACGTAGCATAACTCAACCTAGCGTGCCGCGACCAATATTCCTGGTGTCCACGTAGACAAGCGCAGTGCGATAGCGCACAGGAGAGCGCAGATGTCCGTGGAATAGCAGTGTGTAGCGCGAAAGTCAAAGATATCCCAACCTGACTCAAGGTAAGCTTATCCGGACTAACGTAATCTCAATCAACCTAACGTACCGTGGTCATTATTGCTGGCCTCTACAGAGTCTAGCAGATTAGAGTAGAGCAATGTAGAGCGCATGAGACCAATGAATAGCAGTGTATAGGGCAAAAGTCAAACACATCCGTAACCAACCTTGCCAAACGTAACCAAGCCAAACGGAACATGATGAAGCCAAACATGCCGGAACCACAGTTGCTGGCCTCCACAGACACAAGCAGAATATACTGGAGAACAGTGGATCGCAGAAAGCGGCCAAATAGCAGTATATGGCACAAATTCCGAAGCCATCCTGTCCTAACTTAGCTTACCCTAGCCTAACCGAACGCAAACTCGCTCAATCAAACGTGGCACGACCATTATTTCTAGCCTCCCTGGAGATAACCAAGGGCTCGTAGAGCATTGCAGGGCACAGGTATCGACCGAATAATAGTGTATAACACAAAATTCAAAGCTATCCTAACCAAACCTGATCAAACCTAGACAAGCCGAACGTAATGTAACCCAACCTAACGTGATGAGGCCACTACAGCTCGCCTCGCCAGAGCCAAGCAGGATATACTAGAGCACAGCAGAGCGTAGAATTTCAGCGAATAGCAGTGCACAGCGCAGAAATTAATACCACCCTTTCATAACCTAACGAATCGATCATAAACGGACGAAAAATTTCTCAAAACTATGTGCCGCCAACATCATTGCTGATCTCCCCAGGTAGGAGCAGAGTATAGTAGAGCGCAGAAGAGCGCAGCATTCCAACGAAGAGCATTGTATAACACGAAAGTCGAAACTATCCATACCAAACCCCAACAAACATAACCTAGCAAAACGTAGCCTAACTCAACCTAACGTACCTAGTCCGCAATTTCTGGCGCCCCCGGAGCCACGCAGATCATATTCGAGCGGAGTAGAGTGAAGAGAACCATCGAATAGCAGCGTATAGCACAAAAGTCATAGCTACCGTTTCATCACCTAACCAAACGTAACATGACCAAACGTAACGTAGCACAGCCTCGGGTGCCACGACTACTATTACTGGCCACTCGAGAGCCAAGCAGAGTATAGCAGAGGAGTGTGGGGATCTGAAATCGGCCGAAAATCAGCGTACATCACAAAAGCCAAATCCACCTAAACAAGGCTAACCAAACCTAACCAAATCAAACGTATTGTAGCTGAAACTATCTTGCCGAGCACACTATTGCTTGTCTCCCCAGTGCCAAGCAGAATATACTAGTGGACAGTGGAGCGTAGTAGTCGGTCGCATTGCAGTGAGTAGCACAAAAGACAAAGATACTGTGACCAAACCTAAACTCACCTGCCCTAACCAACCGAAGCATAACGCAACTTGACTCGCCGCGACAACTACTGCTGGCGACACCAGAGACAAGCGGAACATGGTAGAGCACACGAGTGCACAGAAGTGATCAGAATATCTGCGCTGAGCACAAAGCCAAATATATTCTACCGCTGCTACCTAACCCAACTTCTCCTAACCGAGCCAAACGTAATCTAACTAATCCTAACTTGCCGCGAACAGTCTTGCTGGCCTCCATGGGGTCAAGAAGGGCATATTAGTGGAGACTAGAGCGCAGGAAGCCATAGAATCGCAGTATTTAGCAGGAAAGTCGAAGCTATCCGAGCATGACCGAAGCTAACCTAACATAACCGAACGTATCCTATATCATGCTAATGTGCCGAGACCACTATTACCAGCTACCCCAGGGCCAAGCAGAACATATTAGAGCGCAGTAGATCGTAGAACTTCACTGCAACCCAGTGTACAGCACAGAAGACAAAGGTAGCCTAACCTAACCTAGACAAACCTAACCCACCCGAACGTAGCCTAGCACAGCATCAAGCGTCGCGGACACATTTTCTGGCCTCCCCAGAGTCGATCAGTGTATGGCAGAGCAAAGTAGGGCACAGAAATCCGCAGAAGAGCTGTGTGTAGCGCAGAAGTCAAGAATAACCTATCCAAACCTAAC
Source organism: Eufriesea mexicana (assembly GCF_001483705.2). Lineage (NCBI taxonomy): Eukaryota > Metazoa > Arthropoda > Insecta > Hymenoptera > Apidae > Eufriesea > Eufriesea mexicana. The sequence continues at coordinate 6,982 of NW_016908966.1, read as the reverse complement.
ACAACCTAACTTAACCGAACATAGCATAGCGCAAAATAACGAGCCGCTACCACTATTGCTGGCGTTCCTGGAGACAAGCTGAATATAATAGATCACAGTACAGCCCAGAAGTCCATAGGATAGCTGTGTTGAGCACACGAGACCAGGCCATTCCGACCATACCGAGGCATGCCTGAAAAAACCGAACGTAACGTAGCACAACCTAACGCCCGAGACCAGCATTGCTGGCATGCCAGAGCCAAGCGGAGCATATTATAGTACAGTAGAGCGCAGAAATCCACCGCATAGCAGTGTATGGTGCAAAAGTCAAAGAGAGCCCCTCCTAACCTAACCAATCGTAACGTAACCGAACATAACCTGACTCAACTTAACGTGACGCGGCCACAGTTGCTGGCGTCCACAGAGCGAAGCGGAGCATATCAGTGGAGTGTAGAGAGTGGAGATCCGTATAATCGCAGTGTGTAGCAGAAAAGTGAAGCTACCTATATCAAACACAAGCTATTGTAACCTAACCAAACGGAGTCTAACTCGACGTAACGAGCCGCGATCACCATTGCTTGGTGCCCCAGGGCCAAGCAGAATGCAGTAGAACACAATAGAGCACAGCAGTCCTCAGAAGAACAGTTTATACCATGAAAGTCAATGCTATCCTAACCTAACACAAACAAGCGTAGCCGAGACAAACGTAGCCCAACCCAAAATCACGTGCCGAGACCACTGTTACTGGCAACACCAGAGTCCAGTAGAGCATGGTAGATCAACGTAGAGCGCAGAAATACACCGCATTTCAGCGTACAGCCCAAAAGTCGAAGATATCCTGTCCTAACCAGGACTAACATAACCAAATCGAACATAGCCTAGCCCAGCATAACGTGCCAAGACCACCATTGCTGTCTCCCCCAGTACCAAGCTGAACACGACAGATCACAGTGGAGCGCAGGAGTCCGCCGAATAGCAGTGTATTGGACGAAAGTCAAAGCTACCCTCTCCTAACATGTCCAATCGTAGCATAAACAAACGTAAACCGACTCAACCTAGCGTGCAGCGGCAACTGTTGCTCGCCTCCCCACAGCCAAACCGCGTACATTAGAGCACAGTAGAGCGCAGAAATCCGCCAGATTACGGCGCAAAGCACAAAGGACAAAGATATAACAACCTAACGAGGCCCAATCTAACCTAATAAAACGTAGCCTAACGCAACAAACGTAGCCTAACTAGCAGAGACAAACATTGCTGGCCACTACAGAAACATGAAGAGTATATTAGATAACAGTAGAGCGCTGAAATCCACCTAATAGCAGACTAAAGCACTGAAGACGAAGCTACCCCTCCTAACCAAACCAACCGTAACACAGCCAAACGTAGCCCAATTCAAACTCACATTACGCGGCGAATGTTGCTGGTCTCCCCAGAGCCAAGCAGACTCTCCGCGCTATTGGAGAGTAGAACGCAGAAATCCATAGAATCCCAGTGTATGTCAGAAAAGTCAAAGCTGCGCGAACCTAACCCAATAGAAACAGAACATGCCCAAATATAGCATAATTCAAACTGATGTGCCGAGACCGCCATTGCTGCACTCCCCAGAGCCAAGCAGGGTATACCAGGTCTCTGTAGAGCGCAGAAATCCACCGAATATCTGTGTTCAGCAAAAAAGTTGAAACTATGCTGTCCAAACTTTGCCTTCCCCCGCCAAGCCGAACGTAACCTGGCAAAACATAACGAGTCGAGACCACTATTGCTGACCTTCCCAGAGCCAAGCTGAAGATGTTAGAGCACTGTAGAGCGCAGGAAATCAACTTATAGCAGACTATATTGCTAAAGTCAAAGCTAACCTCTCCTAACCTATCCAACCGTAACATAACCGAAAGTAAAATTACTAAACCTATCGTGCCGTAACCACTATTGCAATCCTCCACAGAACCAAGCAGGACACATTTGTGCAGAGTACAACGCAGAAATCCATAGAATCGCAGTGTACAGCACAAAAGATAAAATATCCTAACCAGACTTAGCCTAACTCAACCTAACCGAACGTAGCGTGACTCTACATAACGTGCAGAGAACCCTATCGCTGGCATTCCCGGTGTCAAGCCGAAATTATTACAGCACTGCAGTGCGCAGGAATACACCTAGTAGCATACCGTAGCACCAAAGTCGAAGCTGTCCTCGCCTAACCTAGGCAAACGTAACATAGCGAAACGTAACGTAACTCAACCGAACGTGCCGCAAACGCTATTGCTGGCCTCCCCAGAGACAATCAGAAAATATTAGTCCAGAGTAGGGCACACAAATACACCTAATAGCATACTATAGCACTAAAGACAAAGCTATCCTCTCCACACATATCCAAACATAACAAAGCCGAACGTAAAATGTTTAAACCTAACGTGTCGCAACCACTATTGCTGGTCTCCCAAAGCCAAGCAGAACTCAATAGTTGAGATTAGAACGCAGAGATCCATGGAATCGCAGTGTATATCAAAAAAGTAGAAGTTCCCCACACTTAACCAAAGCCAACAGAACATATCCAAACATAGCCTAACTAAACCTATCGTGCGAGGCCGCTATTGCTGCCCTCCGCATCGCCAAGCAGGACATACTAGACTACAGTAGATCGAGGGAATCCGCCGAAGAGCAGCGTACAGCACAAAAGATGAAGCTATCCTAACCTAACTTGGCCCAACGCAACCTAACCGAAAGTAAGCTGACACGACATAACGTGCAGAGACCACTATCGCTGGCTTTCCTACAGCAAAGCTGCAAATATTAAAGCACTGTATGTCGCAAAATTCCAACTGATGTCCGACAATAATTCTAAGGCCTTAACTATCCTCTCCTAACCTAACTAACCTTAACATAGCAAACGTAACCTATCTCAAACTCACCTGCCGCGAACACTATTGCTGGACTCTCCAGAGCCAGGCAGAACACATTAGTGGAGAGTAGAACGCGGAGACCCATATAATCTCAGTGTATATAGTAAAAGTCATAGCTACCAAAACGTTACCGAAACCAACAGAACACAAACAAACATAGCACAACTCAACCTAAGGTGCCAAGAATGCTATTGCTGCACACCCCAGAGACAAGCAGAACCTACTAGAGCAAATAGAGGGCAGGAATCTACCGAAGAGCATTGTACGCCACAGAAGTTAAAGCTATCCTAGCCTAACTAAGCCTAAACCAACCTAACCGAACGTAACGTGGCTCAACATAACGTGCCGGGGCCACCATTGGTGGCCTTCCCAGTGCCAAGCTAAAAATATCGGAACGCTGTAGGGCGCAGGAACCCAACTAATTTCAGACTATATGGCTAAGGCGAAAGCTGTCCTCTCTAAACCTATCCAAACGTAACATATCCGAAATTAAAATGTTTAAACCTAACGTGCCGCAGCCACTATTGCTGGTCTCCCCAGAGCCAAGCAGAGCTCAATAGTAGAGATTAGAACGTATAAGTCCATGGAATCGCAGTGTATATCAGAAAAGTCGAAGCTTCCCACACTTAACATAAACCAACAGAACATATCCAAACGTAGCCTAACCAAACCTATCGTGCGAGACCGATATTGCTGCCCTCCGCATCGCCAAGCAGGGCATACCAGAGCACAGTAGAGCGCATATATCCACCAAACAGCAGTGTACAGCACAAAAGTTAAGATCATCCCAACCAAGCTTAGCCTAACCCTACCTATCCGAACGTAGCCTGACCGAGCATAACGTGCCGAGGCCACTATTGCTGACCTTCACAGAGCAAAGCTGAAAATATTAGAACACTGCAGGGCGCAGAGGTCCTCCTAACAGCAGACTATACCGCCAAATTCAAAGCTATCCTTTCCTAACCGAACCAACCGTGACATAAAGAAGCCTCACCTAACGCAACCTAACGTGGCGTGAAAGCCATTGCTGGCCTCCACCGTTCCAAGCAGAACACATTAGTGGGGAGTAAATCGCAGAAATCCATATAATCGCTGTGTACATCAGAAAAGTCAAAGCTATACAAGCCTAACCCAAACGAACTTAACATAGGCAAACATAGCATAACTCAACCTAACGTGCCGATACCTCAATTGCTGCCATCCCCAGAGCCATGCAGGGTATAATAGGGCGCAGCAGAGCGCAGGAGTAAGCAGAATATCTGTGTACAGCTCAAAAGTTAAAGCAATATTAACCAAACTTAGCCTAGCCGAACCTAACCGAACGCAAACTGATTGAACATAACGCGCCGAGACAACCATTGCTGGCCATCCCAGAGCTAAGCTGAAAATATCAGAACACTGTAGGGCGTAGAAATCCTCCTAATAGCAGACTATAGCACTAAGGTAAAAGCAAACCTCTCCTACCCCAACGAGCCCTAGCATAACCAAACGTAACGTAACACAACCTATCGTGCCGCGACCACTGTTGATAGCCTCCCCAGAGCCAAGCACAACACGTTAGTGGAGAGTACAACGCAGAAATCCACAGTATCGAAGTGTATATCAGAAAAGTCAGAGAAATCCAAGCCTAACCCAAACGAACAGAGCATATGCAAACATAGCCTAACTCAACCTCGCGTGCCGAGACCACTGTTGCTCGTCTGCCCATAGCCAAGCTGAAGATGCTGGAGCACTTCAGTGCTCTGGAATCTAACTAATAGCAGTCTATACCACTAAAATCAAACCTATCATTTGCCAATCTAACCTATCGAAATAGTAGAGCGCAGAGCTCCACCGTATAGCAGTGTACGTCACAATAGGTGATGCTATCCTAGCCAGACATAGCCCAAACCAACCTATCCGAATGTAACCTGAGTGTACATATCGTGCCAAGACCACTATTGCTGGCCTTCCCACGGCAAAGCTGGACATATTGCAGCACTGTAAGTCCCCCAAATCCACCTAACAGCAGATTGTAGCACTAAAGCCGGATCTATCCTCTCCTAATCTAGTCAACCGTAACATAACCCAACCTAGCGTGCCATGACCACTATTGCTGGACTCCTCAGAGCCAAGGAGGACATGCTAGAGCAGAGTAGAGCGCAGAAATCGACAGAATAGCAGTGTATAGTGCAATAATCAGTGCTATATATGCTAAACTTGTCCTAACCTAACCTAACAACACGTAACCTGACAAAACCTGACGTGCAACGACGACTATTGCTGTCCTCACGGGAGCCGAGCAGAGTAGAGCAGTGCGATGTGGAGCGCGGGAATCTGCCGAATGCAGCGTATAGCACACAAGTCAAAGCTGTACTAACCAAACATAAACAAACCTGACCTAACCAAACGCAACAAACCTCATCCTAACTTTCCGAGACCACGCTTGCACGCCTCTCCAGATCCAAAAAGCATTTACTACAGCAAAGCAGAGCGCAGAAAGCCAATAAATATTAGTGAACATTATAAAAGTCAATGTTATCCTAACCTATCCTGACATAACCGAAAATTTCCAAACGTAGAATAACTAAACCTGACAAGCCGAGACCCATATTTCTGGCCTTCTCAGAGCAAAGCAGAGAATATTAGTACGCAGTAGAGCGCAGATGTCCACCGAACAGCAGTGTACAGCACGAAAGTGAAAGCCATCCGATCATAACCTACCCACAAGAACCTATTCAAATATAACGTAACAAAATCTCAAATGCCGCGAACACTATTTCTTGCCTCCACAGAGCCGAGCATGAGGGATTAGAGGAACGCAGGGCACAGAAATTCACAGAATCTCAGTTTATTGCAGAAAAGTCATACCTATACGGACCTAACCCAGACTAGCGTAACCTAACCAAGCGTGGCATAACTCAACATAGCATGCCGCGACCACTATCGCTGCCCCCCCCCCCCGGAGCCATGCAGAAAGCAGTAGAGCACAGTAGATCGCAGAAATCCGCCGAAAATCAACGTATAACACGATAGTCAGTGTAATCCTATCCTAACCTGGCCTAACCAAACGTAACCTAACTCAACCTATGTTGCCGAGAACAATATTGCAGGCCTACGAAGGTTCAAGCAGAAGATACTAGAGCACATTAGAGCACAGAAATGCACGGAATAGCTTTATATAGCACAAAAGTCGAAGTAGCCTATACTGACCAAGCCAAACGTGACCAACCAGAACATAGTCTATCTGAACCTAACGCTGCGAGACCGCTATTGCTGGCCTCCGCAAAGAAAACCAGAATGTACTAGAGCACATTAGTGCGCTGAAACCCACCGCAATACAGTGAAGAGCACAAAAGCCGTAGGTGAACTGGCATAACCAGACATAGCCAAACCTACCAAAACGAAACACAGCACAACGTGTGGTGCCGCGAACCTGGCCTACCCAGAGCAAAGCAGAATGTAGTAGTGCACAGCAGATCACAGAAATCCGCGGGAAAGCCGTTTACATCACGAAAGACAAGATAGCGTATCCTAACAAAGCCGAACGTTACATATACAAACGTAGCCTATCTCTACCTAACATGAAGTGAGCATTACTGCTGGCCTCCACAGTGACAAGCAAAATGTGCTAGAGAAGAGTAGATCACAGAAATAAAGCGAATAACAGTGTACAACACGTAAGTAGAGGCTATACCAGCAATGCGTATCCTAACCTGTCCTAACCAAGCGTAACCTAACTGAACCTAGCATGACAAGACCTTGCTGGGCTCCGCAGAGACGAGAAGAATGTACCAGAGCACAGTATAGCGCCGAAACACGCCGCATTTCAGTGAATAGCACAAAAGCCGTAGACATCCTAGCATAACCTGTCCTAACCTAACCTAACCGAACGTAGCGTAACTCAACAGAGCGTGACGCGATCGCAGCTGCTGGCCTCCCTATAGCCAAGCAGAATGTAGTAGAGCGCAGTAGATTACAGGAATCCACCGAACAGCTGTGTAAAGCACAAAAGTTAAAGCAGCGCCTCCTAACCCAGCAAAACGTAACATATACAAACGTAATCTACCTCAAACTAACGTGCAGAGACCGATATTGCTGGCATCCCGAGGGCCAAGCCGAATATA